>NC_057811.1:287901734-288120883 GCF_018294505.1 Triticum aestivum
CCTAAGTTACAAAACTACTCCAAGTGGAGAGCAATCCTCCCACTCGGGGGCTTAGCTGCGACCCCGTACTCGCCTAAGTTACAAAACTACTTCGGGTGAAGAGCAAACCTCCCACTCGGAGGCTTAGCTACGACCCCGTGCTCGCCTAAGTTACAAAAACTACTCCGAGTGAAGAGCAACCCTCTCACTTAGGGACTTAGCTGCGACCCCGTACTCGCCTAAGTTACAAAACTAGTCCGAGTGAAGAGCAACCCTCTCACTCGGGGACTTGGCCACACACTCTGAGCCGCGTCACAAGTATAACGTTTGGCCGCACTCTGAGCTGCACCACAAGTACAACCTATGGTTGCACCCTGAGCTGCACCACAAGTACAACGTCTGGTTGCACTCTGAGCTGCGCCACAAGTACAACGTCTGGCTGCGCTCTGAGCTGCGCCACAAGTACAACATATGGTTGCACCCTGAGCTGCACCACAAGTACAGCGTGTGTCAGAGCTGCGCCAGAAGTAAAACGTCTACTCCGAGTGAAGAGCGACCCTCTCACTCGGAGATTCAACTATGATTCCCAATTCGCTCGAGTCAAGTGAAGATGATAAAGACAAAGCAACTGCATTCAAAAGGAAAAGCCAAGATTCAGATGGATCCGGCAAGGTTCAGAATCACCAACAGGAGTACTCGAGCACCAAGCCCGAAAGAGTTTAACGATTACAGGATCACTCGGCATTCCCAGGCAAATAAAACCAAGTTATCAAGTTTTCACTCGGCAGGAGTAGGACTTGCTGGCTTGACGAAACTGCCAAGGTCGATGCCGTCTGCAGTTCGAGTTGCAGCGTCAATGAAGGTCTCCATGAAGGATTGGAATTGAAGCTTCTTGGTGTTGGCAACCTTGAGAGCCGCCAACTTCTCTTCTTTGACTTCCATGCAATGAACACGGACCAGCGACAGAGCCATGTCAGCACCGCAGCGAGTAGATGACTTCTTCCACGCCTGCACTCGTTCAGGGATGCCATTGAGTCGAGCCATTAGTGACTCGAGATCATTCTGGAACGTCGCACCTGGCCAGAGCTCCGTGTCGATCCGTGACACTGCCACTTTTAGTCGGGTAAGGTAGTCCAAAACACTGGCAAGGCGGGATTCCAGTCGCAGCATGTTCATGGCAGCTTCGTCCTTGACGGGGGAATTGATGGGGTCCAAACTCGTCTCGATCCGCCCGGTTTCTTCCTCAAAGTTCTGACAGAATTCTGCACAAACAAGAAGGTGTTGAAATGACAGAGACACAACGGAAAAGTTCTTTGCAGTCAGTCGGATAAAGAAAGGTACATTCAAGCATGAGGAACATCTTCTTGGCAAGACCTCCCAGATAATTTTCCAGTTCGTCCCTCTTCTGAGTGAGAACGCAAACTCTATCTGTCAAGGCCACCTTCTCCTCCTTCAGTTGCACGACTTCCTTCTTGGCTTCAATGACAACGGTTTTCAACTTGGCATTCTCTTCTTCTAACGTGCTGACTGAAGCCAGCTTCTTGTTGGCGAGTTCAGTTTTCTCCCGCGCCATCTTCTTGCCGCTGCGAGGTCAAGATCCTTCTGCTCTAGAGCCTGCTTCATTTTGTCTAAAGAAATAATGTTCTTCAGACGAGCTTGGAGTTGATGGTTTTCACTATGCACATCTATTCAAGTGGAATCACTCGATTTAAAAGTTGAAAAGAAAGGATGGCAAGGCTAGGAGTCGAAAAATTGTTACCTCCCATAACAGATGCTTCATCTTGGGCCTTCTTCAAGTTCTCCTTGGCCAACTCCAGATCGAGGTTGAGTTGAATCTGTTTCCTCTCCAATTCAGCAAACTTGGCCCCAAGCTCACATGATTTTTGTAATCAATGAACAAGACATGTCAGTCGACAGAAACTAAGCAGTCTCGGGGACTACACCCAGTGGGTGCACTTGGCGTGCCCCCACAGGTTCGATTTCCCACTCGCCATGGTCCGCCCAGCGCGAGTGGAAGGAGTAAAACAACAATAACATTTGTTCTCAGACCACCGCCGACTGCCCGCAGTCGACCGCCGTCTCGGGGACTACACCCAGTGGGAGTTCAATCGACACGATCCGTCTAGACCGAGTGGAAGTACTACAAACAAACACTTTGCAAAGACCCCCGCCGAATCAAACATTCGGCGG
The DNA here is from genome assembly GCF_018294505.1 of Triticum aestivum. Classification (NCBI taxonomy): domain Eukaryota; kingdom Viridiplantae; phylum Streptophyta; class Magnoliopsida; order Poales; family Poaceae; genus Triticum; species Triticum aestivum. Next base: position 287,903,904 of record NC_057811.1, read on the forward strand.
CGGTCTCGGGGACTACACCCAGTGGGTGCACTCAGCGTGCCCCCATACTAGTTCAAGAGTTCACTTGACTCAATTTGGTCGACTCAAGTGCAAGAAACACCCAGTGGGTGAGCAGATGCAAGGTGCAAACTCATGATAGATGCACATAAAGTTCCAAAACGCTCATCCACGGACATCTTACAAAAATTAAAGCAACAGTTTTTCAAGTAGCATATCCTAACAGAGCAAAGATCAAGCTGAAAGCCAGTCGGAAATCAACTTACAATCCCACTTACCTGGACGTTGGCTTGAAGGGCAGAGCTGGCATCATAGGCGGCCTTGCTAGTTTCATACACCACCTTCATTCGGTCCATCATTAGGCCTGCTTGGAGCATGGCCTCCTTGGCAGCGCCTACCTGGTCCTCGGGGACATGATGAGTAACAAAAAGTTGAGTTGGTGGAACAGACGAGGCAGCCGGAGGAGCTGAAGCCTGGGGTTGAACAGTCAGAGCAGGGGCTTGAGTAGTCGACGCCGAAGGCCGATCAGTCGACATAGGACCAGCAAAAGAAACAGAAGCCGAATTGGACCTCCAAGCTGCTGAGCGACTGGTTCTGATGCTGATGCCGAGTGAGACACTTTGCTGGCAGACACCTTCTTGCTCAGAGTCCTGCCCCTTTGAGGGAGTCCTGGATTATGGGGTCCTCGGGTGTCCGGGCTGTGTAGCATGGGCCGGACTGATGGGCCGTGAAGATACAAGATAGGAGGCCTTCCCTCGTATCCGGATGGGACTCTCCTTTGCATGGGTGACAAGCTTGGCGTCCGGATGTATAGTTTCCTTCCTCTGTAAACCGACTCTGTACAACCCTAGGCCCCTCCGGTGTCTATATAAACCGGCGGGGTTAGTCCGTAGAGGCTATCACAAATCATATAGGCTAGACATCTAGGGTTTAGCCATTACGATCTCGAGGTAGATCGTCTCTTGTAACCTGCTACCTCTTGAGCACTGCGTTGGTTTTCCCTTGAAGAGGAAAGGGTGATGCAGCAAAGTAGCGTAAGTATTTCCCTCAGTTTTTGAGAACCAAGGTATCAATCCAGTAGGAGGCCACACATGAGTCCCTCGCACCTACACAAACAAATAAATCCTCGCAACCAACACAATAAAGGGGTTGTCAATCCCTTCACGGTCACTTACGAGAGTGAGATCTGATAGATATGATAAGATAATATTTTTGGTATTTTTATGATAAAGATGCAAAGTAAAGAAAGTAAAATAAAAACGGCACCTGAAATAGCTTGATGTCGGGAGATTAATATGATGGAAAATAGACCCGGGGGCCATAGGTTTCACTAGTGGCTTCTCTCAAGAGCATAAATATTACGGTGGGTGAAAAAATTACTGTTGAGCAATTGACAGAATTGAGCATAGTTATGAGAATATCTAGGTATGATCATGTATATAGGCATCAAGTCCGAGACAAGTAGACCGACTCCTGCCTGCATCTACTACTATTACTCCACACATCGACCGCTATCCAGCATGCATCTAGAGTATTAAGTTCATAAGAACTGAGTAATGCTTTAAGCAAGATGACATGATGTAGAGGGATAAACTCATGCAATATGATATAAACCCCATCTTGTTATCCTCGATGGCAACAATACAATACGTGCCTTGCTGCCCCTACTGTCACTGGGAAAGGACACCGCAAGATTGAACCCAAAGCTAAGCACTTCTCCCAAGAAAGATCAATCTAGTAGGCCAAACCAAACTGATAATTCGAAGAGACTTGCAAAGATAACCAATCATACATAAAAGAATTCAGAGAAGAATCAAATATTGTTCATAGATAAACTTGATCATAAACCCACAATTCATCGGTCTCAACAAACACACCGCAAAATAAGATTACATCGAATAGGTCTCCATGAGAGAGGGGGAGAACATTGTATTGAGATCCAAAAAGAGAGAAGAAGCCATCTAGCTAATAACTATGGACCCGAAGGTCTGAAGTAAACTACTCACACATCATCGGAGAGGCTATGGTGTTGATGTAGTAGCCCTCCACGATCGATGCCCCCTCTGGTGGAGCTCCGGAACAGGCCCCAAGATGGGATCTCACAGGTACAGAAGGTTGCGGCGATGGAAATAGGGTTTTGGCTCAGTATCTGGTAGTTTGGGGGTACGTAGGTATATATAGGAGGAAGAAGTAGGTCGGTGGAGCCACGAGGGGCCCACGAGGGTGGAGGGTGCGCCCAGGGGGGTAGGCGCCCCCCTACCTCGTGCCTTCCTGATTGCTTTCTTGACATAGGGTCCAAGTCCTCTGGATCACGTTCGTTCCGAAAATCACGTACCCGAAGATTTCATTCCGTTTGGACTCCGTTTGATATTCTTTTTCTGCGAAACTCTGAAATAGGCAAAAAAAATAGCAATTCTGGGCTGGGCCTCCGGTTAATAGGTTAGTCCCAAAAATAATATAAAAGTGTATAATAAAGCCCAATAATGTCCAAAACAGAATATAATATAGCATGGAACAATCAAAAATTATAGATACGTTGGAGACGTATCAAGCATCCCCAAGCTTAATTCCTGCTCGTCCTCGAGTTGGTAAATGATAAAAACAGAATTTTTGATGTGGAATGCTACTTGGCATAATTTCAATATAATTCTTCTTATTGTGGCATGAATGTTCAGATTTGATATGATTCAAGATAAAAGTTTAATTTGACATAAAAACAATAATACTTCAAGCATACTAACTAAGCAATTATGTCTTATCAAAATAACATAGCCAAAGCAAGTTATCCCTACAAAATCATATAGTCTGGCTATGATCCATCTTCCCCACACAAAATATTCATATCATGTACGACCCTGGTTTTAGCCAAGCAATTGGTTCATACTTTTAACGCGCTTCAGCCTTTTCAACTCTTACGCAATACATGAGCGCAAGCCATGGATATAGCACTATGGTGGAATAAGGTATAATGGTAGGGGTTATGTGGGAAGACAAAAAAGGAGAAAGTCTCACATCAACGAGGCTAATCAACGGGCTATGGAGATGCCCATCAATTGATGTTAATGCGAGGAGTAGGGATTGCCATGCAATGGATGCACTAGAGCTATAAGTGTATGAAAGCTCAAAAAGAAACTACGTGGGTGTGCATCCAACTTGCTTGCTCATGAAGACCTCGGGCATTTGAGGAAGCCCATCATTGGAATATACAAGCCAAGTTCTATAATGAAATTTCCCACTAGTATATGAAAGTGACAAAATGAGAGACTCTCTATTATGAAGATCACGGTGCTACTTTGAAGCACAAGTGTGGTAAAAGGATAGTAACATTGTCCCTTCTCTCTTTTTCTCTCATTTTTTATTTGGGCCTTTTCTCTTTTTTTATGGCCTCTTCTTTTCTATTTTTTATTTAGTCCGAAGTCTCATCCCGACTTGTGGGGGAATCATAGTCTCCATCATCCTTTCCTCACTTGGGACAATGCTCTAATAATGATGATCATCACACTTTTATTTACTTACAACTCATGAATTACAACTCAATACTTAGAACAAAATATGATCTATATGAATGCCTCCGGCGGTGTACCGGGATATGCAATGAATCAAGAGCGACATGTATGAAAGAATTATGAACGGTGGCTTTGCCACAAATACAATGTCAACTACATGATCATGCAAAGCAATATGACAATAATGGAGCGTGTCATGATAAATGAAACGGTGGAAAGTTGCATGGCAATATATCTCGGAATGGCTATGGAAATGCCATGATAGGTAGGTATGGTGGCTGTTTTGAAGAAGATATAAGGAGGTTTATGTGTGATAGAGCGCATCATATCACGGGGTTTGGATGCACCGGCGAAGTTTGCACCAACTCTCAAGGTGAGAAAGGGCAATGCGCGGTACCGAAGAGGCTAGAAAATTGCGGAAAGGTAAGTGTGCGTATAATCCATGGACTCACATTAGTCATAAAGAACTCATATACTTATTGCAAAAATTTATTAGCCCTCGAAGCAAAGTACTACTACGCATGCTCCTAGGGGAAGGGTTGGTAGGAGTTAACCATCGCGCGATCCCGACCGCCACACAAAGGAAGACAATCAACAAATACTTCATGCTCCGACTTCGTTACATAACGGTTCACCATACGTGCATGCTACGAGAATCACAAACTCCAACACATGTATTTTTCCATTCCACAATTACTCAACTAGCACAACTATGATATTACCACCTTTATATCTCAAAACAATTATCAAGCATCAAATTTCTCATGATATTATGATTAAAGCAAATTGCCATGCTATTTTAAGACTCTCAAAATAATATAAGTGAAGCATGAGAGATCAATAGTTTCTATAAAACAAATCCACCACCGTGCTCTAAAACATATAAGTGAAGCACTAGAGCAAAACTATATAGCTCAAAAAATATAAGTGAAGCACATACAGTATTCTAATAAATCCCGAATCAAGTGTGACTCTCTCTCAAAAGGTTTGTACAGCAAGGATGATTGTGGTAAACTAACAAATAAAGACTCAAATAATACAAGACGCTCCAAGCAAAACACATATCATGTGGTGAATAAAAATATAGCTCCAAGTAAAGTTACCGATGGAAGTAGACGAAAGAGGGGATGCCTTCCGGGGCATCCCCAAGCTTTGGCTTTTAGGTGTCCTTAGATTATCTTGGGGTACCATGGGAATCCCCAAGCTTAGGCTCTTGCCACTCCTTGTTCCATAATCCATCAAATCTTTCACCCAAAACTTGAAAACTTCACAACACAAAACTCAGCAGAAAATCTCGTGAGCTCCATTAGCGAAAGAAAACAAAAGACCACTTCAAGGTACTGTAATGAACTCATTATTTATTTATATTGGTGTTAAACCTACTGTATTCCAACTTCTCTATGGTTTATAAACTATTTTACTAGCCATAGATTCATCAAAATAAGCAAACAACACACGAAAAACAGAATCTGTAAAAAATAGAACAGTCTATAGTAATCTGTAACTAACGCAAACTTCTGGAACTCCAAAAATTCAGCCAAAATAGGAAGACCTAGACAATTTGTATATTGATCAGCAGCAATTAGAATCAATATTTTATCACGTTCTGGTGATTTTTAACAATTATTTTCGTGGACAGAAAGTTTCTGGAATTTACAGCAAGATCAAATAACTATCATCCAAGAAGATCCTATAGGTTAAACTTGGCACAAACACTAATTAAAACATAAAAAGACATCTAACCAGAGGCTAGATCAAATATTTATTCCTAAACAGAAGCAAAAAGCAAAAAACTAAAAATAAAATTGGGTTGCCTCCCAACAAGCGCTATCGTTTAACGCCCCTAGCTAGGCATAAAAGCAAGGATAGATCTAGGTATTGCCATCTTTGGTAGGCAATCCATAAGTGGCTCTCATAATAGATTCATAAGGTAATTTTATTTTCTTTGTAGGGAAGTGTTCCATGCCTTTCTTTAACGGAAATTGGAATCTAATATTCCCTTCCTTCATATCAATAATTGCACCAATCGTTCTAAGGAAAGGTCTACCAAGAATAATAGGACATGAAAGATTGCAATCTATGTCAAGAACAATAAAGTCTACGGGCACATAGTCCCTATTAGCAACAATAAGAACATCATTAATTCTTCCCATAGGTTTCTTAATAGTGGAATCCGCAAGGTGCAAGTTTAAAGAGAATCATCAAATTCACGGAAACCTAATAAATCGCATAAAGTTTTTGGAATCGTGGAAACATTAGCACCCAAATCACACAAAGCATAGCATTCGTGATCTCTAATTTTTATTTTAATAGTAGGTTCCCACTCATCATAAAGTTTTCTAGGGATAGAAACTTCCAATTCAAGTTTTTCTTCATAAGATTGCATCAAAGCATCAACGATATGTTTAGTAAAGGCTTTATTTTGACTATAAGCATGAGGAGAATTTAGCACGGATTGCAACAAGGAAATACAATCAATCAAAGAGCAATTATCATAATTAAATTCCTTGAAATCCTGTTACCTTCGATCCTCAGACGCATAGTCCGGGACCCCCTACCCGAGATCGGCCGGTTTTGACACCGTCATTGGTGCTTTCATTGAGAGTTCCACTGTGTCGTCGATGGCGGGATCGATGGCTCGCCTTGTCATTAACGACAACATTACCTCTGGAGAGGCCCTAGCTCCGGGACAGCTCCTCCAGCTCGGCAGTTTCACCATGGGTGCCCGTGTGGCCGTTAAGCCAAACGCAGCCCTCGAGATCACTAAAAATCGTCTTCGCATCGTCCTCGAACACCCTAAAAAGATGGATCCAACAGATGTCTCATCCATAAACGAGCTACTTGATCACATCGCCGCCCTGGGAGTTGCAACAAACTACGATCGGATTGAGCTTAAATCCGATCAGAGGGAAACCAGCTCCCCGCCGATCACCCACCTGGTAGTGGTCGTGGAGGAACAAGCCGAGAATACTTCTCCCCTAAGTTAAGAACAAGCTATGTTCGGATTTACGAGTCATGCGAGCTGGATACCCATCTTCAGGAAGAGACCTCACGTCCTTCGAACATAGAGCCGGGCGTTGAGCCCAAAGGTCGCTAGGACACTCCGGACCCTGGGCCGATAACCTCGCAAACTATTCAAACTCCGGATGCAATAACGGGTCAGGGTTTAGATTTTAACCCGCCCACCCACCACAAGCAATATTCCCCAAGCAATTCAGGTCCTCCATATGTATGTGACCTAATGTATGTACGGCAGCAACCTCAGGAAACGGTCCACCACTTTTGGGCCAGATTCCTCCTTGTTAAAAACATGATCAATTCAGAATCCTTAACGCCCTCAACCGCCGCCGCATACTGCACTTTGCAGATTTGGCACACATCGTACAGATGTACAATGCAATGGAAAGCACCTGGAAGGCCCAGACAACTCGGTGGGAACCTCCTGCCTTCAAGCAGCCCACCAGACGGACAAAAAGGATGCACCCTTACGGGGCACCTGATCATCATCCCATGGACAAAAAAGTCAAGCCCTTTATGGGACACAGAACTGTCCTTGACGACCTGCTCGACAAACCCTGTCAGATACATACGACGCCAAATACCGAACCAACACATAGCCTTCGGGCATGCTGGGTACTCCGGCAGGTGGCTAAGAGCGGCGAGGCCATCCTCACCAACATTACTCTAGAGAGGCACTCTTCGGAGGATGCCGATCTCAACGTTCTTACGATCTTCGAGACCTTTTCTTCCAACAACCGGCACAAAAGGGCATTACGCGACCTTGCCGAAGTCAACCAGGTAGCCGCAGTAAATCCTTGGAACGACATGGCGATAACCTTTACCGCCGATGACGAGCCAAGGGCCAGATCAGTCCGAGCACCAGCCGCCTTGGTCTTAAACCCAATAGTGGATGGCTTTCGGCTCACCAAAGTGTTCATGGACGGCGGTAGCGGGCTAAACCTCATCTACGAAGATACGCTCCAGAAAATGCAGATAGATAAAAGTCGCATCGAGCAAAGCGGCACCACTTTCCAAGGCATCATCCCTAGTCGAGAAGCACGAAGCTCGGGGGAGATCAAACTCGACGTCGTATTCGGCACACCGGAGAACTACAGGTCCGAAGAATTGCTCTTCCACGTGGCACCTTTCAACAGTGGATATCACGCCCTATTAGGGCGAGACACATTCACATGCTTTCAGGCCATACCCCATTACGGGTATATGAAGCTCAAAATGCCAGGGCCCAACGGAGTTATCACTATCACTAGTGATATGGATATAGCACTGCGCGCCGAAAATAAAACTGCATCCCTGGCCCTCGAGGCGCTATCCGAGGCCCTCGTGGCCGAGGAACTACCAACTCTGCGCTCTACAGTGGACAAGGACGATGTAATCCTCAACAAGAGGTCCAAATCCACTTTCTTTAAGCCAGCAGACGAAATAGTCAAATTCAAGTACACCCAACGGATCCTAATAAAACAGCAGCCATTGGACCACAGCTGGATCCAACGATCGACGCCGCTCTAAGAGCGTTCTTGCGCGAGAATTAGGACATCTTTGCCTGGCATCCTTCGGATATGCCAGGTATCCCACGCAGACTGGCCGAACATAGCCTCAATATAATAAAGGGGTTCAAACCAGTCAAGCAAACACTGCGGCGATTTTCCTAACCCAAGCGGCCGGCTACGGGGGAGGAGCTAGCCAAACTACTTGAAGCCGGGTTCATCAGAGAGATTAAACACCCGGACTGGCTAGCAAACCTGGTCATGGTGCCAAAGAAGGACAAATCCTGGTGCCTTTGTGTCGATTTCAAAGACCTCAACAAGGTCTGCCCTAAGGACCCCTTCCCGATGCCCCGCATCGACCAAGTCATTGATGCAACTGCAGGACACAATTCACTGTGCTTCCTCGATGCATACTCCGGATACCATCAAATTAAGATGAAGGAATCCGATCAGGCCACAACGGCATTCATTACTCCGTATGGGCCTTTCTGCTTCAACACTATGACTTTCGGACTCAAAAACGCCGGCGCCACTTACCAACGCATGATTCAAACATGCCTGGGAAAACAAATTGGCAAGACAGTGGAGGCATATGTAGATGATGTAGTCATCAAAACTAAACATGTCGAATCATTGGTGGACGACTTGTGCCTTACATTCGACAACTGATGTCTACTACACAACCTTCTTCTTGTAGACGTTGTTGGGCCTCCAAGTGCAGAGGTTTGTAGGACAGTAGCAAATTTCCCTCAAGTGGATGACCTAAGGTTTATCAATCCGTGGGAGGCGTAGGTTGAAGATGGTCTCTCTCTAACAACCCTGCAACCAAATAACAAAGAGTCTCTTGTGTCCCCAACACACCCAATACAATGGTAAATTGTATAGGTGCACTAGTTCGGCGAAGAGATGATGATACAAGTGCAATATGGATGGTAGATATAGGTTTATATAATCTGAAAATATAAAAACAGCAAGGTAACAATTGGTAAAAGTGAGCGTAAACGGTATTGCAATGCTAGGAAACAAGGCCTAGGATTCATACTTTCACTAGTGCAAGTTCTCTCAACAATAATAACATAATTGGATCATATAAATATCCCTCAACATGCAACAAAGAGTCACTCCAAAGTCACTAATAGCGGAGAACAAACGAAGAGATTATTGTAGGGTACGAAACCACCTCAAAGTTATTCTTTCTGATCGATCTATTCAAGAGTCCGTAGTAAAATAACACGAAGCTATTCTTTCCGTTCGATCTATCATAGAGTTCATACTAGCATAACACCTTAAGATACAAATCAACCAAAACCCTAATGTCACCTAGATACTCCAATGTCAGCTCAAGTATCCGCTGGCATGATTATACGATATGCATCACACAATCTCAGATTCATCTATTCAAACCAACACAAAGAACTTCAAAGAGTGCCCCAAAGTTTCTACCGGAGAATCAAGACGAAAACGGGTGCCAACCCCTATGCATAGGTTCATGGGCGGAACCCGCAAGTTGATCACCAAAACATACATCAAATGGATCACGTGATATCCCATTGTCACCACAGATACGCACGGCAAGACATACATCAAGTGTTCTCAAATAATTAAAGACTCAATCCGATAAGATTACTTCAAAGGGAAAAATCAATCCATTACAAGAGAGTAGAGGGGGAGAAGAAACATAAGATCCAACTATAATAGCAAAGCTCACGATACATCAAGATCGTGCCAAATCAAGAACACGAGAGAGAGAGAGATCAAACACATAGCTACTGGTACATACCCTCAGCCCCGAGGGTGAACTACTCCCTCCTCGTCATGGAGAGCGCCGGGATGATGAAGATGGCCACCGGTGAGGGATCCCCCCTCCGGCAGGGTGCCGGAACAGGGTCCCGATTGGTTTTTGGTGGCTACAGAGGCTTGCGGCGGCGGAACTCCTGATCTATTCTGTTTTCTGGAGGTTTCAGTATTTATAGGATTTTTTGGCGTAGGTCTCACGTTAGGGGGGGTCTCCGGGTTGTCCACGAGGCAGGGGCCCACGCCCAGGGGGGGTGGGCGCGCCCCCCACCCTCGTGGGCAGCCCGGGACTCCCCTGGCCCAACTCTTTTACTCTGGGGGCTTCTTCTGGTCCAGAAAAAATCATCAAAAATTGGCACGTCAATTGGAATCCGTTTGGTATTCCTTTTCTGTAAAACTCAAAAACAAGGAAAAAACAGAAACTGGCACTGGGCTCTAGGTTAATAGGTTAGTCCCAAAAATCATATAAAATAGCATATAAATGCATATAAAACATCCTAGATGGATAATATAATAGCATGAATACTTCATAAATTATAGATACGTTGGAGACGTATCAACAACCTCCAAACATACGACATATGGCTCAATCCGGAAAAATGCGTTTTTCGCGTCCCGGCCGGAAAGTTGCTCGCATTCATTGTTTCCAATAGTGGAATCGAAGCAAATCCAGCCAAAATCTGAGCCCTGTCACAATTGGCAACGCCAACAGACCTAAAGAAGGTCTAATAACTAGCTGGGTGCTTAGCAGCCTTGAGCCGCTTTATCTCCAGATTGGGAGAAAAGGCACTATCGCTTTATCGCCTGCTCCGGTGCACAGACCACTTCGAGTGGACGAAGGTAGCAACAGCCGGATTGGAAGAAATAAAAACCTTATTAGCAAACAGCCGAATCCTTGCCGCACCAAACGTCGGCAAACCTATGCTGCTCTACATATATGCAACTCACCAGGTGGTGAGCACCGTGCTCGTCGTCGAACGAGAGGAAGGGGGACACAAATTATCACTCAAAAAACCGGTATACTATGTATCGACGGTCCTTACACCATGCAAATCCCGATACCCACACTATCAAAAGATAGCATACGCGGTATTCATGGCATCTCGGAAGCTGCGACACTACTTTCAAGAGTATTCAATCACGGTGGCTTCCGAAGTACCACTCAATGACATCATAAATAATCGACCCCGTCTCGCCTAACACCTTTGTGGAAAGGCTCTTTAAGCCATCCGTGGTATGGTAGGACGAGAGCGGAAATATCAGTCCGGCACCGATCACACCCCCAGATACCGAACATGATTCAGATATCATCGGGGGCTCGGGCACCAAACCAACTCCTTCCGCCCATGTAATCATGGCGGTAATTGCTCCATGGACCAAACCTTTCTTAGCCTACCTTAATAGGCAGGAGCTCCCTGATGACCCGAACGAGGCCCGTCGTATAGTTCGACGTTCGAAATCCTACAAAGTTCACGAAGGACTGGGGTTCTTCAGAGATGTATCTCCGAAGACGAGGGGCGGCAGCTCCTGGCCGAAATACATGCTGGCCTCGGCGGCCATCACGCCGCAGCCTGGGCCCTCGTAAGCAAGGCCTTCCGTACGGGTTTCTTCTGGCCCATGGCCCGAGCAGATGCACAGGCCCTTGTACAGCGCTGTGTTGGATGCCAACTCTTTGCCAATCAAAGCCATATGCCGCCCACCGCCCTAAGAACAATCCCCATTACCTGGCCTTTCGCGATCTGGGGGCTAGACATGGTCGGACCCTTAAAGGGGGAAGCCATAAGAAGAAATATTTACTGGTTATGGTGGAAAAATTCACTAAGTGGATCGAGGCTAAACCAGTAAAAACGGCTAAAGCCGGACAGGTGATAGACTGTATATCCGGTGTCATACACCGTTACGGTGTCTCGCACAACATTATTACTCACAACGGCTCTAACTTCACAACCGATGAGGTGAAAAATTGGTGTGCTAACCTAGGCATCAAGATCGATTACACCTCCGTATATCACCCTCAAACAAACGGTCAGGTCGAACGGGCTAATGGCCTGATAATGAGTCGGATAAACAATGGGTCGGATAAACAATGGGTCGAGGAACTCGATTCCGTACTCTAGGGGCTGCGGACCACACCCAGCCGCACGACCGGATACACACCGTTCTTCATGGTGTACGACGCAGAGGCTTTCTTGCCCTGCCACATTATTCATGACTCGCCTCGGGTGCGCATGTATGAAGAGAAAGAGGCCGAGCTCGATCGGCAGGATTACTTAGATGGCCTGGAGGAGGAGCGCGATGTTGCAAAAGCTCGTTCTACATTCTATCAACAACAAGCTCGGAGATACCAAAGCAGAGAAGTGCGGGCAAAGACTTATAACGTCGGTGAGCTCGTTTTACGCCTCCCAGAGAAGAAAAAGGACAAACTCAAACCAAAATGGGAAGGTCCTTTCATTATAGATTAAGTTCTCACTGGAGGAGCCTACCGCCTTCGCAAAGCATCGGATAATCGCTTAGAGCCGAACACTTGGAATGATGCCCGGCTCCGAAGATTCTACGCATAAGTCCGACCATGCCTCTTATTCGTCTCTTTTTATTTTTGTCTCCTTTTCAGTTTTTTCCTTTTTTCGTCTTTGTACGTTCCCCATGGAGTGTCTGGATAAGCCGAACACTTGAGGGGTGCACATCCTTAAATGTACACACCCCACCATGACTGGGGGCTTCAATAAGTAGAAGCTCATTATTCTACCAAGCCTAGAGCTCATAATATATGTCGTTTGTGGATATACATCCTTTTTTGCCATTATATGCACCTCTATGACTTAAGTTTTTGCCAAGCTGGGTTGCCTGGCTCCTGTGCTTATGCCCTACGTTCCCGACTGTTCGGCTAGGGTATAAAGGGAGCACCTCTGCGATTGTTACAACCGGGTCATCCAGACATGTACCTCAGATGGGTGAAGCCGAAAGCTATCGTTCTTAAGGGAATAATTGGTCGGCACTAAAACGACAGATTGTTGGCATGTTGCAACTATTTCAAGCACCGCGAGATAGTTTTTCCGTATTACGGACCACACACCCCGGCAGGTGTAATCATAATATGCCGACCCAAGTAAAGGAACCTTTAACAGAACTATTTTGTTTGGAAGATGTTTCTTACATACGTAATATAACATACATCCTGAACTCAATTTTTTTGTCTGTTCGAGCACAATGACTGGGTTGCCTGGTTTCCGGAAAGATACTTCCTTTTGTCCTAAGCGTCCGGAAACACTCCACCATTTGGGTCCAGAGGTTAAAGCCGAAACCTGCGATGAAAAAATCATTTCTCATGTTCAGATCTGACCACAGGTTAATCATAAAATGTACATTGATACATCAAGCCAAAAACCTATTTCTTCTCTATTCCGTCTATAAGGCTGTCTAATCTGCAGTCCTCCTGTGAATATTTTGCAGCGATCATTACTTGATCATAGCCAAATTTAAAGGGATTTCTTTCCCATCTGGTCCCTGTGGTCCTACACGGGCCATATGATTCGGGTCTAGTTTCGTGAAGCGTGTCTTCACCATGGCCCAAGCTTCTCGCGCGCCTTCACGGCAGGCAGACGCCTTCCATAGCTCGAACCGGCGCCGGGCACCTTTGAACAGGTTTGCCAGGCCCTCCATACTTTCTGGAGGGGCCCGAGCATGCACAACGGACAACTCCTTTAGCATGTCGCCTTGAAACCCGGATACTTCCTCTTCTGGCCGACCAGTCACCAGACCTACCGCAACAAATTCATGATATTCCGCATTATGGACTAAACATGAGTACCTATGGTGGTTCTGAATAAGAGGAGAAGACATACCGAACATGCTGCCCTTCAGATTTTCATTTTCCTTTTGAGCGGTTGATAGCTGAGCCTTCAAGCTCTCTATCTCTTCGGACTGTTTGTCCTTTTCCTCCTCAAGCTTTTTCTCCCTAGACGCGCCCGTCGCGGTCTCTTTCAATTCCGCTAGTTCGGCGGTGACCGCATTCAGTTGCGTCTGGTTTGTGTTCAGCTCATGGGCTAGCATAGTGTTCTTTTCTTGCAGAACCTGCAAAAATTATCGATTCTTAAATCGGTTTGCTTCACCGTTTCAAGTCTCGGGGGCTACTGGCATATGACCATGCAAATTGCATCAAATTTTACCTGTATATTCTTCGAGAACAGCTGAATAACTCCGGCAAGGCCGTCTCGAGCGGCTCAGATATATGCATCTGTCGAACTCAGTGCGGTGAATTCTTGTTCGGACAAGGCCGGAGCACGCATAGCCTCTTTTAATCGACGGTGATTCATCACGCTCTCCACTTCAGAATTCATGACTGATACGTCATCCGAATCCTCTTGAGGAGGCAGAACGGGCGTGGCGTCGGCTCGCGTCCTAGTTGTCGAGTCCGGCACCGGATTAGTGGACATTTGGCGAATTGGGCGTTTTCCCACCGTCTGCCACGTGCTCCTCCTGATGTCAAGGATAAAAAGGAAGACTCATAACAACCCAGACTCATGACTAGGCATGCATTAAGGCACACATACCTCTTGGAAGACTGTGAGGTCTCCGTAGTACTCCCGGTCCTTTTTCGTTTTGAACGACGGCTTTGTGTAGGGGGCGCCCTCAAGGAGATACGGTCCCTAGAGCGCCGGTCCTGTTATAATTCGGATCAGTACAACGGGTAAGGATGCAGATGAGGATCTCCTCTTAGGAAGCCTCAGGATACTCACGATGCAGAATGGGTAAAGGCGAGGGTAGTCGGCAGTGATAGCCACTTCCGAACCGTCAAGGCTCGCTTGATAGAATACCCCATATCGTCGAATCCTATATATATGTTTGGGTCCTCACAAAAGCCAGGATCTTTATCACGATTATGATCCTCTGGCTGGGGGGCAGGACAGTGGACGTCCTCGGTCATCCTCCTCCATGACTGTTGGTGGCAACAAAAAGTAAATTCGATTAGTTTCTACAACGTAATGAAATAAGCACAGAGTGATCGAGATCTTACCCATTCAATGGGGGTATACATGGAATAAGCCTCCCGACAGTTTAACCGGAGAAGATCTTTTTTCACCCTTATACAGATCACCCTCGGCCTCGGCGTCGCTGGTGACCTCCTCGATGATGGTATCGATGTTCTCCTGGTCCGCCGAGGAAGCGCCTAGATACCAGGAAGGAGCATGAGGCAGAGCCAAATAAAAGTTCAAAAAAAGTTCAAAAGAGGAAGAAGGAAGAACAGGGACGGGCAGCAAGCAAACTTACCAGCACCGGGCTGGGAAGAAGGGGCACCCTCCCCGCCAACGTTCTTTGCCGGGGTGGAACCACCGGCATCCAAGTTTGTCTCCTCCTCCTCCATAGGCGTGGGCTCGGCGGTGGATGCCCTTGCCGGGGACGCCCCTCGGGGCGGCGTAGTCGAGAGGGGCGGCGTGTTGGGGGGAACCCTCGGCGGCTCCTCCTGCTGCCGTTCTTCTCCTGCAAACCCCGCAAGATTAGCATCAAAGACTCACACCCCAAAGTTCATCAATGGAGGAGTGAGTGATGGACTCACGCTGGGGGCTGAAGCGGGGGCTGCGTCGGGGTTTTTTCTCCGGGCTGCTCTCTACCACCAGCGGCGTACTCGAAGTACCCGCCGGGGGCTTGCCGCCCGTCGAGGCCTTGGCCCTCTTCTCCACCCTCTGCGCCAGCATCTCCGTGTCCCTGTGAAGACAACATCAGGTCAAGGAAAGATGACACAGGAGTAAAGTCAGGGGATAATGCGGGGGGGGGGGCAAGATGCTTCCTCTTCCTCCACCTCCTCCTCCACTGGCTTCCTCTTCCTCCTTGGGCTGAGAGACCCAAAATCAAAGACGACCTCCATGTCGATGTATGCGGAAGGAGGGGAAGGGGATGGAGTCCGTCGACGCTTGGATGAAGAAGAGGCGGTCGCTTTTTCTTTGCCACCGCAACCTTCACCGCCTTCTTCGCCGCCGCGGCCCTCGTCTGGCGCACGGACTGCTCCTGAACCTGTTGCCGCGGCACGGCCCTGCCGGGCCGAACTGGTTCGCTGGAGCCAGCCCGGCACAAGACGCGTCTCCTCCCTGGGGCCGAAGGGTCGTCGGCCTCGGCCTCCCCATCAGTCGAATCTTCGACCACATCTTCGACAAGAGGAGCCCCGGCGCCGGCACTGCTGACCTCCCCAGCAGACTCCACCCATCCGGCGAGCTCCTTGTCCTCCGCGGCCGTGTCGGCCTCGTCCTCCACGGCGCCAGCGCTGCCGGCCTCCCAGGCAAGCTCCGCCTCCGCCGCCCTGGCGGCAATATAATCCAGCTCCTCCTTGATGGTATCCCGGATAAGCGTTGGCCCATCACGGACGTACTTCTCCGACAAGCAATCAAAAATATCATGCACCTGCTCTGCTTCCGGCTCGACCCAGCTCGGGTCAAGGCCATGTGCATTGAAGTCCGGCATCATAGCAATGATGTCGGTCTGGCAAGAATTGCTGCACAGCGGAACCACTCCCACCGGCAGCCCAAACAAGGGCCCCTTGACTGCCTTGCCGGCCTTTGCAGCCTTGCCGGTCCTCTCAGCCCTGCCGTCACGGTCCATGTCGAGCTGAAAGAGCCTCTGGCAAAAGTGGGTGTGCCCCATCACCGTGAAGTTGTGGTTCAAGCCAGGGCGGAGCCTCATGATGTCGGCCGCGTTCCTGTAATCCCAGGCTGGCCTCCCCTTGTTATGCAATGGGGCGATCCGGCGGCGAATGAAATCAGCCCCAATCATTTCAGGGGTGAGCCCGGCCACGGTTAGGCGATGGATCCTGGTGGTGGAGACCGAGAGCTTCTTGTCGTTGGCATCAACATTGCCCCAGTCATCTCTATGGACCGGCAGCGTCTGATGGACCCGACAGAACTCCTACGGATCTTCCTCTTTAATCCAGCACCATCGGCCCCGCCACTCTTCCCACCTCTCCTTCTGGGCGCCCTCTGGGTACGTACCCTTCTCCTGGCTCCTTGGGATCCAGGCGACACAGCCAGAGATGGCGCCTCCTTTCTGGATACGAGGGTAAAAATAGTGGCGGAAGAGCACCGTGCTGGAATGCACTCCGGCGAAGCCCTCACAGAGATGGGCAAAAATGGTCATGCACGCCATTGCATTTGGGGTGAAATCCAGAAGGTGGAAGTCGTAGGTGTGCATGACGTCATTCAAGAAATCGGAGAAGGGGGGGGGGCAGAGACCGCAGGAGAAGTAGTCAACAAAGAAAGGATACCGATTTGGGCCGGCCTCAGCGAAATCGGCAGCGACGATGTGCGTGGTCGGATGCCCCGTCTTCTTCGCCCCCCACAAAGGCTTGAAGTAGTCCCTGAGATGGATGGCATCGACCGTAGAGGGGAAGTAGTTGTACTGCGTCCGAAGCGCAGCCAACTCGCTCTCCGGCGCCTCCCTCTCCCCGGCATCCTTGGCCGCTCCCTTGCCCCAGCTAGTTTTGGGCGCCATGGCAGCTGGAGGGGGGGCGAAGAATCAAGAGCAATGAGGGCGGCGGTAGCGAGCAGAGGCAAGAGAGTTTTTTTGCTTTGAGGAAGAAGAGAGGAACGGCGGTTCCGAGATTGAAGAGACACGGAGAGTAAATGAGCAGCGCGCCTGCAGTTTCCCCTTTATTTTTGGGGAAGGCGCGGGCCGCCTCTTTACCATTTACTGCGATGTGACACATGAGGGCAGCAATTGCCCCACGCATGACCCCCACGTCACGCACGACCCCCACGTCGCGCATTCAATGTGGGTCGTGGGGAAGCGCAAGCGAGCGGGGGAATTACTACGATAAAACACTCCACCGCCCACGCGCCCGCGCACCATTCTGGGCCTAGCCCAATAACGCTCCGCGCTTATATGTGGCCCAGGCCCGGGGCTCCTGTCGGTGTACAAAAGTAGGGGTCCCTTTTTGCACCCCTTTACTTGTGCGCGGGCAGTCGCAGCCCCATGCCCCTGGGCACGCTTGGCGGGGAAGAGGGAGCAAAGGCAGAAAACGACCAGACCAACGCCAAGACGGAAACACAAAGAGCAGAAGAGCAAGGTGGACTCCCCCCGCAAGGCCCTTGCCAGGGCGGCCTCCATAGCCCCGGCAAGAGCCTTGACGGGGCAACTTGCCCAAACGCCAGCAGGGCTGCCACCCTCGAGCCTAAGAGTTCCGACGCCCTCAACCACATTGGAACCCAAGCTCGGGAGGCGCCTCCATGGTGGCATGCAGATCTTTGTGAAGACCAGAAGCATACCAGATCAGATGAGAATCAGAAGACAATGATCCTCAGCAAGATCCTTGCCGAGGATACCCACGAGACCCCCGGCAAGATCCTTGCCGGGGACGACCACGACGCCACGGCAAGACCCTTGCCGGGGCCCCGGCAAGACTCTTGCCGAAGACATCCCCGAGGCCACAGCCAGGCCCACATCTGCCAAGATTCCACCGCCGTTCCCATGCGACTGCCAGCCCAACAACTAGGCGAGCACCCCGCGTGGCAGCGTGCGGCCTCTAGGCCAATTCAGCAAGCACCTGCGTGGTGGCATGTAGATCTTCGTGAAGACCCTACCACCACGCAAACTCAGCAGCCTGCCAGCTTACATGGTGCTGCATGCCTTGTTGGCCTGGACGCGTGTCCGAGCAAGGCGGAGCGGCGACGGACGGGACGGGCCTTGTTACCGCCCCCGATAAAGCAAGAGGACACCTAAGTAGCGCATTTAATGCACTTTGTCCTGTAATGACAAGCGATAAGCTTGTACACTGTATAGCTTTCCACCTCCTGTGTGCCACTGTGGCAGCCCCTTCGTCTATAAAAGGAGGCCCACGGCGTACCGAGACAGGATTCGGATCTTTTGGATGACGCACACACCGTAGCTAGTTCAAAAGCTCAAGAACACTCGAATATACACCAAAGCAGGATTAGGGTATTACGCATCCTCGCGGTCCGAACCTGGGTAAACGACCTTTGTGCTGGCTTCTAGAACCGCTCTTTGCACAACCCCGCGCCCACCAACCGTAGAAGGGATACCAGTGTTACCACAGGTGTCGTTTTCCCCCGACATCTTTGGCGCGTCAGGTAGGGGGGGGGGGCGCTGTTGTGAAAATCCGGCCTAGCAGCTAGTTTGGCGGTTCTTCGTCGCCATGGGTTCCAAGGAAGAAGATGACCAAGCGAGTGACATCATCTACAGACACAACAACCACCCGTATGGCGACAGAGAAGCTAAGTCATGCGAAACTTTGAGTAATTTCTTTATGTATAAGGTTATTCTCCTCGGAGATCTTGCTCTTTGTATGGGAAACCTGTACGCAATGGGGCCCTTCCGCTATTGGCAACACCTTTGTTCTGTTTCGAGTCCGCTCAACAGTTCGAACGGCCGCGTCGAGATCGGCAGGGTGGCCTTTCCGCTACTGGCAACGCTCTTGCCCTGTTTCGAGTCTGCTCAATAGTGCAAGTGGCCACGCTGAGAGCGGTAAGGTGGTTTGCCTGGCAGCAAGCACACCCAGCAGGCTGTTGAGGATCCGTCCTCAAGGCACCGTGGCTTGGGTTTACGCGCCGGCAAGCCTATCTAATTAAACGCAGGGTGGGCATACAAAGAGAAATTGAACAGGGAAATGACATGCATCGTCTCAAAGTATTGCAGAGTTATATTACATCAATTGTTGCTGTGGTTCTAACTAAAGATAATAATTATCTTGGTCATGAACCTGCATCGGCGATGAGAAATGGGGTGCCTAGTCTCGGCGCTGGCCCTCTATCCCCCGAACTCCGTCGACACGGCTGATGATGGGCTCGATACGCTCCTCGAGCATCGCGAGGTCCACATCCTCCGGCAAGATCTCCAGCGCAGCGTCGAAGTCGAGGTTGGGGTTCCAGTACGCCACCTTGGTGAGGACCTTGGTCAGGGGACCCCGGCAAAGCTTCCGGGTCTCGTTGGCCAGAGAGGCCGCTCTGTTAGAGCGGAACTGCTCCAGTGCTCCAAGAACGCCCTCGAAGAATTGGGTCAGTTTGGCGTTGGGACTCACGTTCGGCTCCGGGGCGTACCTCACGTTTGGCATCCCCATGGCCGCCAGCTTCGTGGTGATCCTGCCGGCGACGTCGGCGTGGCGGATGATCCAGAGGTTTTCGCCCTTCACGTAATCCTCGTGGTTGGCGGCGTCATTCCTCCGCAGCTGCCTCTCGTCCTCCAGGGCCTTGGTCAGTGTCTCTTCCCGGGCCCTGACCTCCGAAAGCGTCCCCTCAAGACCCTCCAGCTTCAGCTTCAGGTCTTTGACGGAGTCGTTGGCCTTGGAGAGCTGCTCAGCCTTGCCGAGGACTGCCGCCTGCGCCTCCGCCAAGGCGCCGTTGAGCGTGTCTTTCTCCTTCGCCAGTCCTAGGACCTGTTCCTTCAGCCCATCCCGCTCCACCTCCAGCTCCTTCACCTTGCCGGCATGGACCTGGGCCTGAGCATTGAGTGCCTCCATGTGCCTTTGCTCCAGCTCCTGGGACCACTACGCGGCAAGCTTCTTGGCCTCCTCATCCTTGCCGCGGAGGTGGCGGCGAGCGCCGCCACACGGGCGGCAAGGTCCTCTTCCTGGCAGTTCAGCTCGGCCTGGTGCTTGTGCCGAGCGGCCTCGTCCTTGGCGGCCTGTTCCTTCGCCACCTCCTGGGTTTTCTCGACATTGGCCTTCAGCAGGATAAGCTCCTGTTTGCGCTCGGCCAGCAAATCCTGGGCAACCTTCATTTCCACATGGGCCTGGCAGAACCAGGCCTGCGTCTCGACAACACGCCCCGCGAGATCCGCCTCCGCCTTGTCCACCGCCGCCATCCTGGACTTTGCCTTGTCCAGGCGGGCATGGTGGAGCGCCTGGAGCTTCTGGAAGTTGGCGCTCATGCGCCGATGGAGCTGCTCCTCTTGGGAACCGCCACCACCGGCGCTCGGTTCGTCAACAACCTCAAGCCCGGCGGTGGCGAGCACCTCGTCATCGAACACCTCCCCCTCGGTGGGCGCCCTGGTGCTCGCCGTCCCTGGGAGGTGGACGAACAGGTCGTCGCTCACCTTCACGTACTTACCCGAGCCAGAGGCAGCGGAGGAGGAAGGTTGGTCGTCAACCACCCCCTCCCCGGCAGGCCCCGTGCTGGCCTCCTCGGCAGCGGCCTTGGCGCCCCCCTCGGCAGCGGCCCTGCCACCCTCCCCGGCATGCCCCTTGGCGGCCTCTTCGATGGCAGTCTTGGCGGCCTCCTCGGTGGCAATCTTGTCTGCCTCGGCCTCGGCGTCCCTGGCGACCTCCTCGATGACGGTATCGATGTTCTCCTGGTCCGCCGAGGAAGCGCCTAGATGCCAAGAAGGAGGATGAGGCAGAGCCAAATCAAAGTTCAAAAAAAGTTCAAAAGAGGAAGAAGAAAGAACATGGACGGGCAGCAAGCAAACTTACGAGCACCGGGCTAGGAAGAAGTGGCACCCTCCCTGTGACGCCCTCAATTCAATCGTACACTAATCATACACGCAAATGTGTACGATCAAGATCAAGGACTCACGAGAAGATATCACAACACAACTCTAGACACAAATAAAATAATACAAGCTTTATATTACAAGCCAGGGGCCTCGAGGGCTCGAATACATAAGCTCGAATACACAAGAGTCAGCGGAAGCAACAATATCTGAGTACAGACATAAGTTAGACAAGTTTGCCTTAAGAAGGCTAGCACAAAGCAACACGATCGAAGAGGCAAGGCCTCCTGCCTGGGAGCCTCCTAACTACTCCTGGTCGTCGGCGGTCTCCACGTAGTAGTAGGCACCGGCGGTGGCATCTGGCTCCTGGGCTCCAACATCTGGTTGCATCAACCGGAAAGAAGAAGAAAGGGGAAAAGGGGGGAGCAAAGCAACCGTGAGTACTCATCCAAAGTACTCGCAAGCAAGGATCTACACTACATATGCATCGGTATCAATGAAAAGGGTTATATCTGTGGACTGGACTGCAAAATGCCACAAGAGAAGGGGAAAGCCTAGCCTATCGAAGACTAGCATCTTCTGGAAACCACCATCTTGCAGCAACAGGAGGGAGTAGAGTAGCATAAAGTAAAGTAGTAGAAGTGTTATCAACCTCGGCCAGAGATCCTTTCTCGACTCCCTGCGAGAAAGCAATCCCAGAGCCATACTATCCATTTATCACCTCATATCCAAGTCTCATCTCAAGTATCCAGTTCTAGTTGTATCGACCGGGATGCAACTCCAAGTGTGTGTTACCGTAGGACAGGCTATTGATAGATGTTTTCTTCCCTGCAGGGGTGCACCAACTTACCCACCACGCTCGATTAACTCCGGCCGGACATACTTTACTGGGTCATGCCCAGCCTCGGCCAAATAATACGCCGCAACCCGACCTAGGCTTAATAGAGAGGCCAGCACGCGGGACTAAACCTATGCCCCCAGGGGTCATGGGTCATCGCCCCGGGAACTCCTGCACGTTGCGACCGCGGCCGGTGAGCAGACCTAGCTACCTTCTTCAAAAAGGCAGGTGCTTACGCAGTCCAACCCGGCGCGCACCGCTCAGTCGTTGACGTCTATTAAACTTCGGCTGATGCTTACGATGCAGAACGCCCATACTATGCCCACGTGATGGTTAGTGCTATTAGGCCAAAGGCCCCTCGGATCAATTATCCAAATCGTAGTGGATTAGGAGCATGCAGTAATAAGCAGAGACTCATGAAAGATGTGACCCCGTTGCCCCATCTCGAGGACTTGCGGCAAGGGCTAGGAGTGCCCGGCCATGCCTCGTAATTATCTCGCGGGCACCCTCCAGGTCAACCCGACTCCACATCACTCGCAATTAAGCTCGCGCGGGTACCCCTCAGAGCCGACCCGACTTTAGTAACATGGTTCAGTGTAAAGTCATAGTAACCATAGTAACTGTGTGTCTAACACCAAGGGGAAAACCTGAGGAATCACCCTTGACGGATTCCACTTGATGTAATCATCAATGTGAACGTAAGAGGAACCACCCTCGAAGTTCACACTTGAGGGGTTGCATGACAGAGTTGTATCGGAAGTGGTTAAGGCGGAATCACCCTCGATGACCACGACCGAATAGCTACACTACAGGGTAACATCAGAAGTGCTGATGAGGTCTCACCCCCGGCACTCGATAGTAACCCCGTAGTGTCGAGCAACTAAGAGGAAGGTGATGTGCAGTGTCGGGGCCTGGTCTTCGATCCCGTTGATCGGGTCTTCGATGATGAGGCAGGGGCAACAAGGACAAGGTGGGGGTCACTGATGGATCACTAACCAACCTATACTAAGCAGTTTAGGATAAGCAGGTAGGTAACAAAGAGCAGGTTACAAAAGCAGGCTATGCATCAGAATAGGAGCAAACAATAACAGTAGCAAAATCTAATGCAAGCATGAGAGAATGGAATGGGCGATATCGGGATGATCAAAAGGGGGGCTTGCCTGGTTGCTGTGGCAAGGAGGGGGTCGTCGTCGACGTAGTCGATCACAGGGGCATCAGCAGCGGTCTCGGGGTCTACCGAAGAGAAGAGGGGGAAGAAACAGTAAATACAGAGCAAACAGAATGCATGGCAGGCAACAAGCAGCACTAGGGGTGCTCTAACGTAGTACTACGCGATACCGGCGAAGGGGGAAAACATCCGGGAAAGTTTTCCCCAAGTCCGCCATTTCCGGACAGATGAAACAAAGGGGAAAATTTGCAGGTTTGTTATGCTAGGGGCGTGTGGCAGACGAACGGACCGTGTATTCGGATTCGTCTCGTCGTTCTGAGCAACTTTCATGTAGAAAACATTTTCATCCGAGTTACGGTTTTTTTTATGAATTTTCAAAGATTAAACCATTTTCTGGAATTATTTCAATTAACAGAAATAACAGAAAAGGAATATGACGTCACCATGACATGGAGATGACGTCAGCAGTCAACAGCCGCACTAACCAAGTCAAACCTGGCCAGTGGGCCCACATGTGAGCCTATGTTAGTTTACAGAGTCTATATTAAACTAATATGAGGTTAAATAGCTACTGGGCCCCACATGCCAGTCTCTAAAAAGAAACTAATTAGGTTTTAGTTAATAAAATGTTTGTTAAACTAATTATGCGGTGGGGTCCGCATGTCAGTATCACTGGGCTGCCCAGTCAACGGGGCTCGTGGGGCCCGACGTCAGTGACCCAGAGGTGGGCCTGGCCGTGCCACGTCGGCGGGCGGCGCCGGAACAGCTCCGGCGAGCCTCTACCGCGGCGGAGCGCACCGGCGGGCGTCGGAAAACGTGTACAAGGGCTCTTTTTGTGTGCAGTTAGGTGCTTCCGAACGGGAACTCCGCCTCACATCGAATGGTGGTGGTGGCATGGCTGGACTCGGCCGGAATCATCGGCGACGACAACTACGGACGGCGGCGGCTTTCGGGCGGTCGACGAGGTGGAGCTACGGGCGTGGCTGGGCTCGCCCGAACGAGCAGAGCGAGCTGCGCCCTCCTATGGTGGCGGTGAGGCCGGAGGAGGCCCGTAGAAGCGGCGCCGAGCGGTGAGGGCGGCAGTCGGAATCGGGCAAGGTAGGGGGCGACACTGCGGGGAAAGAAGAGGTGTGTGCGTGCATGCATTCGAGTCCTAGGAGCGCCAGGAGGTCGCTGCGGGACTCGGGCATGCGTGAAACTGGCCCTAGCCTCGACGGCGGCGGGCGGGCGGCGGTGAGCTTTGGCCATGGTGGAGCTAGCAGCAGCAGCAGCTCGAGGGGGGGGGACGGAGGGGAAAGAAGGCGGAGCTCACCGGGAAGGCACACGGAGGCCCGGTGGTGGCTTAGGAGCAGTAGGGCGGCGGTGTTCATCAGAGAAGCGCCGGCGGTCATGGATGAAGACAGACTCGATCCCGAGGCTGCGGTGGCGTAGAGCTCGAGCTCGGGGTCGGGGAGGTCGCAGCTGAGCTCGTGGACGAGTTGGCGAGGCGCGGGGAGCCTTGTGGCTACGCGGGCAGCGAGGCGACGACGACGGCCATGGCGACCATGGCGGGCAAGGAGACAACAGCGCGAGGGGAGGAGAAAATATCTGGGGGGCTGCCCAGGGCATCGGCGCTGGCGGTCTT
Organism: Triticum aestivum; assembly: GCF_018294505.1. Lineage (NCBI taxonomy): Eukaryota > Viridiplantae > Streptophyta > Magnoliopsida > Poales > Poaceae > Triticum > Triticum aestivum. The sequence goes on from NC_057811.1 coordinate 287,928,763, forward strand.
ATCGTCTCCGCGGCGACTGTAGCGACGCGGGACAGGGAGTGGGTGCGGTGGTGACGGCGAACCGGCTCGGCCGGGCTCAACAGGTGAAGGGGAGAGGAGGGAGGCATGGGAGGCAGGTGGGCCGGGCCAGCTGGGCCTGTCCCTGTGGCCTTAGGCCAAGGGGCAGGGGGCCTTTTCCCTTTCTTTTTATTTCTTCTGATCTTTTCTTTTTACAGAAAATGCTTTGCAATATTTGAGTTGCCAAAAGGATTCTGTAAAATGTGGGACTTGGCCACATAATTACATTGCAATAGTTGGCACTGCCACAATAGTTTGTGAGGCTTCTGAAAATAGTTTGCAACTTTTATAATTTAAAAAGGAATTTAATATATTGATTTAGCCACCATTTTAACTAGTTTAGTGCATCTAGACACTTGACAAAAATGTTGGTTCACTACCAATATTAGTTATGGATTATTTGGCACATGATGAACATTTTAGTTTTCATGTTTGAGAAATTATGAAATTTTGACTTTAGATTGGATTTGAATTTGAATTGTGATTTGGATCAAGTGAAGATTAGCAACAGTAATGTGATGACAAGGCACCATTAACAGGGGATTACTGTAGCGTGACACTGGGGGTGTTACAAATCTCCTCCACTACAAGAAATCTTGTCCCGAGATTTAAGTGGGGAAGTAAAGAGTAACTTCGGGAGAACTGACCCTTATAGGGTTAATTATCTGGTGAACAATTCAGGGAATGAGGCAGAAGTATCTCTCGAGTTGAAACGTAATAAAACATCGAGAGCAAGTATGAAGGTACAATAGGAAGTTTCAAGCGAATGGACAAACGATTGATACCTAAACAGAGTGTAAGAAAGGGGTTAAGAGCATTGGGAATAGATCATCTCTCAGAAGGTGGACCGTGACATGATACGAAGCCAAATGCAAGAATATTTCAGAATCAAGGCTGTACAGGAGAGTCAGGTTTCGATCATGTGGAACTGTGGGTTATGGGCCCACCATGTGGGTTAAAAGCAGGAAGGCCCTAACATCTTGAACGGTCATGATAGCTAGGCAGGTCAGAGGATAGCCTGTCAGTTATGTTGTCAACAAAGTTTGGTACCAATGGCGTGGGACGAAGAGAGCCATTTTCCTGCTCGTAAGACGAGGCGGACCAATAGGCAAAGTTCTCGTCCATCGGTGGTTACCGGAATGTCATCAACAATAGTTACAGGGTCTTACTGACAGAGTTTGTACACCGAGTTGTTTACATAAGGATGGAATTACCACTTCTCAGACAAGTTAGATTACAAGAAAGGTGAAACAAAACAATGGAAAGGAAAATGTGATTATTATGATAATCAGACCAATGGAAAGGAAAGGTGTTTATAACCAAGTAGTAGAGTATAACTTTCCCAAGGAAGGGCAGAGCATGATATACATGATATGACAGCAAGTTCAAAAGCATTTAGATAAAGGGGGCGAGGGAAGAATCATGATATTACCCATACAACGGTGTTTGGATAATAGATCAAGAAACATTCGACAAATGTGCTTCCAATGTTCTTGTTGATATTCGGAATACCTCAGTCATGCTTGGAGGTAGCATTAACATGGTGTTACAAGTACGGGTTGGAGTTGAAGATCACAAGAAATACTCAAGGAACAATTGCAGGAATAGCAAGGAGTCCAAGGTATAACCAAGACATGATCAAACATGTGTTGGAAAGGAGACAAGGGGGTTGTCGATGATAACTCAAATCATCGAAGGTCAAGGATGGTATTTCTCATCACGAATTCGATTGATATGCTGGAAGAGCTCAGAATGTTGACGAGCATGACACAGTTGTCGAGAGAATTCAGGAAGATGTAATCGATCGGCGATGACATCAAGTCAAAGGAATGATGAAGCGAAAATTTATTGGAACCACGGGTACAACACAAACTCAAAAGCAAGCTTGCTGTTCAAGGCGAAATGGTATAACGAGGAAGATCGACATAAGCTTAGCTCATCGTCGAAAATTCTGTTCCGGGAAGAAGGACCAGGTAGCACAGTTAAAATTTAGCACGATAATGATATAGTCGATCATGCTAGGAATGACTTGAAGGATTATTAAACTCGTAAGCAAGGAAAATAGCTTAGAGTTATTGAATCGGAGTGTGGTATCGATTCACTTATCGGTGTTCTTGAGTGACTAATAATTCGGAACCCGGGGCAATCTAAAATTGCTGAGGAGCAATACCAGGTGAAGACTCATAGGAAGCAACACAGTTCTTTGTTTTTCTCGAGATACCGGAGGGTAATACTCGAAGGAAGGTCAAGATAGAGGTTGCGAAGATGCATTGATCTGCACAAGACAAGTGCTTTAACTTGTCCAAGAAATAGAATCAAAGGGGAGCAATCATGGTCAGAACCATGGTTGCAAAGGATCAATTCATAGATACAAGATGAGCTTGTACCAAAGAAATAATTATTTTTACGAGCAGCTTCCATGATAAGTTCTACATCAGGTCCATGGGCATGAACACAAAGGTTCAAGGTCGACTCCCACTTCTTCAATGCATAACCTTTCATTCACTCCTCGTTTTCGAAGAAACTGTAGTGAAGAAGATTTATCTGGCGAAGTACCAGAAGAGTAAGACTCGTGAGAACTCTCGGGTTCATACGGATTATGGAAGGCATAAGTTCAACCCATCGGGGCATTTTTACGAATCTATACAACCATCAACCAAGCAAAGATACGAGTTCGAAAGCAAAGTATCGAAGTCAAAGCAGATGATATAATTTACCGAAGGTATTATGTATTAGGAAAAACTCACAAGATTTTGGATGTGAAGGACACTGTTGATAACAACCAAGCAATGGATCTGGCGATTCACGACATAGTTGATGTGAGTATCGGTAATCAATCAGATGAAGAAGGGGATGCAAAGGCATCATCTTATAGAAACGTCTGAATGATTCAATGCTTGGGTACAAAGGAATTATGATTTCAAGATGAAGGATCAGAAGCAGAGGCTCTGATCAAAACATGAGTAAGTTGAATAGACTTAGAGGTGCACCCGATCAAATCTGGATTGGGTAAGAACCAGCTCATATCTCAAAGGATGTCTGAGCCGGAAAGAAAATTTCCAAGGATTAATTGATGATTGCGAGTATTTGCACACACGCTGAATCCATAGGAACAGAATGACAATCACAAAGAATTTTAAATAATATTGCTAGACATATGGAATTAATCCTAATGCAAGCAGGCAAGGAGAGTCAAGAGCAATAGGTTGTAGAGGATTTTGAAAGATCAGATAGCATTTTCAGGTATTTCGGAAAGCATAAGAATAACTTAGGACGAACGAACCCCGGTTAAGTGAATTATCCGTAGTGCGAAAAGAAGCTGCAAAGCAAAAGGCACAAAGGATTCTCGGAACAACGGAGAGTACTAGGTGTATCTTGAAATAATAGGAGCAACTGGGGATGAAGGTACAAGCGGCAAGGATGTCATTCACGGGGGTTATCGGCGGTCAGAAACTGCAAGGCAGTGGACACAGGGTCTCGGGATACATCGAGAAGTATCTTCGGAGTCTTCTGATGTAGCAGACGATCATCTGTAATAAGGGGCTCTCCGGGAGGAAGTAATTACGAGATCCTAGTGTTAGAGTTAGTAATTCGTTTAACCCGAATGGAAGAGAGATCAGAGTCCCAGAGTATAGACAAGGAGTAAAGATCCTAATACCACCTAATGGCGACGTGGGCCCGTAAGCCACCAACCAATGTTAGTAAAAGTTTTTCAATGACTAGACTCAACATCGGCCAAGGAGTTGGAAAGAGGGCTACCTACAGGTAGTCGGCTCTGATACCAACTTGTGACGCCCTCAATTCAATCGTACACTAATCATACACGCAAATGTGTACGATCAAGATCAAGGACTCACGGGAAGATATCACAACACAACTCTAGACACAAATAAAATAATACAAGCTTTATATTACAAGCCAGGGGCCTCGAGGGCTCGAATACATAAGCTCGAATACATAAGAGTCAGCGAAAGCAACAATATCTGAGTACAGACATAAGTTAGACAAGTTTGCCTTAAGAAGGCCAGCACAAAGCAACACGATCGAAGAGGCATGGCCTCCTGCCTGGGAGCCTCCTAACTACTCCTGGTCATCGGCGGTCTCCACGTAGTAGTAGGCATCGGCGGTGGCATCTGGCTCCTGGGCTCCGACATCTGGGTGCATCAACCGGAAAGAAGAAGAAAGGGGGAAAAGGGGGGAGCAAAGCAACCGTGAGTACTCATCCAAAGTACTCGCAAGAAAGGATCTACACTACATATGCATCGGTATCAATGAAAAGGGTTATATCTGTGGACTGGACTGCAGAATGCCACAAGAGAAGGGGAAAGCCTAGCCTATCGAAGACTAGCATCTTCTGGAAACCACCATCTTGCAGCAACATGAGGGAGTAGAGTAGCATAAAGTAAAGTAGTAGAAGTGTTATCAACCTCGGCCAGAGATCCTTTCTCGACTCCCTGCGAGAAAGCAATCCCAGAGCCATACTATCCATTTATCACCTCATATCCAAGTCTCATCTCAAGTATCCAGTTCTAGTTGTATCGATAGGGATACAACTCCAACTGTCCGTTACCATAGGACAGGCTATCGATAGATGTTTTCTTCCCTGCAGGGGTGCACCAACTTACCCACCACGCTCGATTAACTCCGGACGGACACACTTTCCTGGGTCATGCCCGGCCTCGGCCAAACAATACGCCGCAACCCGACCTAGGCTTAATAGAGAGGCCAGCATGCCGGACTAAACCTATGCCCCCAGGGGTCATGGGCCATCGCCCCGGGATCTCCTGCACGTTGCGAACGCGGCCGGTGAGCAGACCTAGCTACCTCCTTCAAAAAGGCAGGTGCTTACGCAGTCCAACCCGGCGCGCGCCGCTCAGTCGCTGACGTCTATTAAACTTTGGCTGATGCATACAACGCAGAACGCCCATACTATGCCCACGTGATGGTTAGTGCTATCAGGCCAAAGGCCCCTCGGTTCAAATATCCAAATCATAGTGGATTAGGAGCACGCGGTAATAAGCAGAGACTCACGAAAGATGTGACCCCGTTGCCCCATCTCGAGGACTTGCGGCAAGGGCTAGGAATGCCCAGCCACGCCTCGTAATTATCTCGCGGGCACCCTCCAGGTCAACCCGACTCCACATCACTCGCAATTAAGCTCGCGCGGGTACCCCTCAGAGCCGACCCGTCTTTAGTAACATGGTTCAGTGTAAAGTCATAGTAACCATAGTAACTGTGTGTCTAACACCAAGGGGAAAACCTGAGGAATCACCCTTGACGGATTTCACTCGATGTAATCATCAAGGTGAACGTAAGAGGAACCACACTCGAAGTTCACACTTGAGGGGTTGCACGACAGAGTCGTATCGGAAGTGGTTAAGGCGGAATCACCCTCGATGACCACGACCGAATAGCTACACTACAGGGTAACATCAGAAGTGCTGATGAGGTCTCACCCCCGGCACTCTATAGTAACCCCGTAGTGTCGAGCAACTAAGGGGAAAGTGATGTGCGGTGTCGGGGCCTGGTCTTCGATCCCGTTGATCGGATCTTCGATGATGAGGCAGGGGCAACAAGGACAAGGTGGGGGTCACTGATGGATCACTAACCAACCTATACTAAGCAGTTTAGGATAAGCAGGTAGGTAACAAAGAGCAGGTTACAAAAGCAGGCTATGCATCATAATAGGAGCAAACAATAACAGTAGCAAAATCTAATGCAAGCATGAGAGAATGGAATGGGCGATATCAGGATGATCAAAAGGGGGGCTTGCCTGGTTGCTCTGGCAAGGAGGGGGTCATCGTTGACGTACTCGATCACAGGGGCATCAGCAGCGGTCTCGGGGTCTACCGAAGAGAAGAGGGGGAAGAAACGGTAAATACAGAGCAAACAGAATGCATGGCAGGCAATAAGCAGCGCTAGGGGTACTCTAACATAGCACACCAAGCCACTAATTGATTTGTTCAAGGAAAATGAGTTTGTTGTGCTAATACTAGTTCATGCACAAGATTTTGTTATCCTCAATGATGGTTCCCTACCAGAACTCGGTAGCGTTTTGTTGTAAGACTACTACGTGGTCATGCTTGTCTTGCACAGCGCGTTCGCAGGTGTGTAGCAGAACCAGCTCATGCTTTGGAGCTTGCTATCGTAGTTCACTCCCCGAGAATCTCGCAACGTCATCTCGTCGATTTGTGTTGCAAACTTCATTTTTCTTTCTAGACTTGATGAGTCTGGAATATCCTGACACCAACTAGATCTGAATCTCAGGCAGATATGATAGTTGGAACATTCCCAACATTTGCATTTTGTTCCTAGCTTGCACCCCATCGTGCCAATTTTCCATGGGCTGCCCTTCTCAGCAGTTGTTGTCCAGGTCCATCTTCAAATGTGGACCTACCATGAATCCCATTCATTTCCAATGATATGCAAAAATCATCCATTTCGTTGTCTCAACAAGGTAGTCCACATCGTCCATTCTAGCCCGAGTGTGTCGTTCTCCCGAACTCCGCCAAATGATTGTTGTGATTTGCCTTAGGCTGGTATAAAGAGTTTCAATGATCTCTGAATCAAAAGTAATTCTTTTTGCCACTTAAGGGAATATTTCTACAAGTCACCTTCCCTAAGGTGCCATTATGGAATCATGGCAGATAACTCCTCGTTATCTTGAAACCATGCACCATCTTATTCAGCATGGAATTGTGCTTATCAACTTGGATACTCGTTCTCTGTTTCACTCCATCCCTCTTGATGTATGCTTCGTGTCGTAGCTCGAGAGATGTTCAACATCTCATTCCGTGAGTTGGTCGTAAGTTGCTCGATCTTTAAGAAGATCGGTTCCTATTGAGTTTCTTCTATCGTCATCGTGTTGGATGAAGACCCGGAAGCAAAGACGACAAGATCAATTTGAAGCAATGAATCAACATCTTCGATGAGGGCAATTGGATCAAGAAGATTGTGTTAGCTTTTGTGTCCCCTCTTCCTCTTACCCTACGCTTGAATCTCGGGACGAGATTCTTGTTTAGTGGGGGTGAGTTGTCACAGCCCTAGATTCATGACTGTAAATAGTTGCATCAGTGAGCATGCATCATGTTTAAATTCAAAGGAAATTTGAATTGGGGATGACCAAGCCCTGGCACTAAATCAATTCAACTAGGTTCAAGTTTAAATCTTTTCAATAAACCCAGAATGCCCTTTAGAAAAGTTCATGATTTTTTATAAAGGTGAAAACCTCTGCCAAAAATGATGCACATATTTTTAGGCCATTCTGGTTATTTGAATTAACTCATATTGTATTTGAATTGGGGCATTTAAATACTATAAATATTTTAAATGCTCCAACAATTTTGGATTTAGATGAGGGCCTCTGGAATAATTCATTTAGTGCCCACAACTATTTTTCAGAATTTTTAAAAGCAATTTGGTTTGAAAAACCAAATTAAAACAAAATTGCATAAATAGAAAACAGAACAAAACTAGAAGACAGAGCGGAGAAAGCACTTACCTGGCGCTTACCTGGCCTGGCCCAGCACGGCCCAGCCCACTGGCCTGGTGCCAGTCATCGCCTACCTCTGCCAGTAGGCAGAGGAGGGACACCGCGACACCGTCGAGCTCGCCACGCCTCCTCCTGCTTGCCGCCGACCGCTTGGAGCTAGCTGGAGACACCACGCACCCCCCTGGAACCCCCTCGCTCACCTCCTCGACCCATCCCCTTCCCTGGCTCTCTCCCGAACACACCTGAGCGCCGCCGTCAGCACCGCTCACCGTAGCCACGGCCACAGGCCCTCCCTCGCCTCGCCGACGTGTCCATGGCCTCCGCCTCGACGCCCTCGTCCTCCCCGTCGACCCACTCGACGCCAGACGCCTCAAAACACCATCCCCGACCTCTTCTTCATCATCGGCCGCCGCGGATCCCCATCATCGAATCGTCACCGTCCGGCCTTCCCCGAGCCCGCTTCGACGCCTGCTGCAACCGCCGTGAGCCACCGAACCGTTTCCCCCTCTCCGTTCTCGCTCTCATGCGCCGTAGCCGCCGCACCTTGCTCGCCCGCACGCGTCGCCGCCTGTGACCGCCGCCGACGAGCCTCCGGCCACCTAGCGGTCCGGCCGTTGTGCTCAAGTTCCTTCCCGCGCCACGTAGAACACGTAGGTGCCCCGCACGAGCCTCCCCGGCCACCGTAGCGTCGACCCCGAGCTCACCAGAGCTCCGGCGACCGCCAAGGACGACGCCGGCGACAACCCCGGCCAACCCGGGCCCAACCGCCACCACCACTCGATGCGCGAGTTCGTCCGCATCACGTAGATGCCCTCCGCCGGCCATTTGGTCGCCGGAGGAGGAATCCCGCACCTCGCCGCCGCTTCTGGCCTCGCCGGTGGATTAGCCCCAGTAGACCAGGGATTTGACCCCCCAGGGTCACTGACGTGTGGGCCATGCCCCTGTTTAGTTTAGGTGTTAGCTTACTTAGCGCAAATTGACTTAGTTAATTGGTTGACTCACTGACATGTGCGCCCAGGCCCTAATTAACCTAGATTAGTGCTAACGTAACACTAACTAACTCTGTTAGTTAGTTGTTACACTGACATGTGGGTCCCAGCCGTCAGGTTTGACCTAGGCTAGCGCCTTTGACCTGCTGACATCCCCACGACGTCATGCTGACGCAGTTCACCTTTTTCTGGATTTATTCTTATATAGGAAATTCCAGAAAATCCTATAAACTTCTAAAAATCATAGAAAATAATCTATAGCTCAGAATGAAAAGATTTATATATGAAAAATGATCAGAAAAATCCAATCTATCCATCTGTACTGGTTTCATGCATGTTAGAGCAACCTAACCTTGCTGTTTAGATGAAACAAGATAATGCACTTATATGACTCTATAAAATGGGTTTGCATTTGAATCTTTGGTTCAAATGGACTCATCTCAATCTGTTCTAGCTTGCATTAGCCCAAAACACATCCATATTGCCATGTCATGATCATGCATCATATTGTGCATTGCATTGATTGTATTTCTTCTCTGTTGCCGGTATTTGTCCCCTCTCGGTAGACGATGTTCCGACGTTGTGATCGTTGACACTAATGAAGACTCAATGCTATCTTCAGAAGTGCCAGGCAAGCAAAACCCCCTTGTTCATTCCGATACAAACCCACTCTCTCGCTTCTGCTCTCTTTTACTGCATTAGGACAACAACGATTCAACTGTTACATGCTGCAGTAGTTGAACGTCTTTCCTCTGCATGACCTGTCATTGCCACAGTAAATAGATGAAACCCACTAGCATGAGTAGGAGTTGTTTGAGCCCTAATGTGCCTACTCATTCATGCTTGTTTGTCATGCCTGCTATTGCTTAGAGTTGTGTCAGGTCTGATCCATCGGGGATGAATTGGAAAGTTGTGAACATGTCCTACTTTTGAGAGCTAAGTGTGTGAACACGATTTGGTAAAGGTAGCGGTGAGACGCCATGTAGGAGTACATGGTTGGTTGTCTCATTGAAACCGTCCTCAGGAACTGAGTTCTGTGTTTGTGATCCATGAATAGTTACTACCACACATTGGGTTCCGGTAACTCGACCCCTCTCGGCTTATTAACCGCCTTGATCTCTGTCCAGGAGTTGCAACTAGTTTCTGGTGTTTGTAGGTTGTGTTAGTAGTCTACCAAGTGGCATCCGGTACAGGTGGGCTTGGGAAAGACTAGGCACCGTGGCACGGTGTACCAAGCATAGATCCATCCGTCGAGGTGGGCTTGGGAACCCTGCACACATCGTTTGGGGCCGTGAGCGACACCCCGGCCGGATCTCCTTGCGGATGGAACCCGAATAGGCGATAAACTTGGACTAGAGACTTGTGTGGTTAGTCAGGTCGTGGCCGACTCCCTCGCCAGGCTTCCGCTTGAAGGTTGTCGAGATACACGACGTGCACATGGTGGTAAGTGGCGAGAGCGTATGTGAAGAAGTACACCCCTGTAGGGTTAACATCATCTATTCGAATAGCCGTGTCCGCGGAAAAGGACTTCTGGGTTGCCTATACAGTTCATAGACAAGTGAAAGTGGATACTCTAAAATGCGCAAGATAAGCATGAGTGCTATGGATGGCGTTCTCGTAGGGAGACGGGAGCGGATCCATAGTGGTGTATTGATATGGTGAATACGTGGACTCATGTGCGCCACCTCAAAAGAGTTGCTTGCAGTCGTAGTTTAGGTTAGCCACTGAGTCAAAGCTGGCTTGCTGCAGTTAAACTCCACTACCCCCTTTGTTGATACCGATGCATATGTAGTTAGTTCTGATGTAAGTCTTGCTGGGTACATTTGTACTCACGTTTGCCTATTTTATGTTTTGCGGAGAGACGTCAGTCTCGCTAGTAGTGTTGTGTGGACTTCAACGTTTAGCTTGTTACCTCAGCTACGATCTTGTGCCCTCGGCAGGGTCTTGTAGATAGTCAGGCTCCTCAGCCTTTTCCATTTGTAGATGTCTATACTCAGACATGTTAAGCTTCTGCATGTGCTTTGACTTGTATGCTCTAAATGTTGGGTCATGAGACCCATGTTTGTAATACATGGCTCCTCGGAGCCTAATGAATAAATACTTGAGTCGTAGAGTTATGTTGTGATGCCATGTTGTATTTACACATATCGAGCATATTGTGTGTATGATTGAAATGCTTGGTATGTGTGGGATCCAACAACCTAGTTGTTTATCCTTGGTAGCCTCTCTTATGGGGAAATGTAGTCTTGTGCTTCCATGAGCCATAGTAGTCCGCTACAGCCCGGTTCACCGGAGTCCTGCTAGCCCAGTACTACTGCTCCGGACACCTGACTGGCCGGCATGTGATTCACTTCGTTCCTGTGTCTGTCCCTTCGGGGAAATGTCACGCGGTGACATCCGAAGTCCTGCCTAGCCTGCTACAGCCCGGGTTCCCAGAGTCCTGTTAGCCCAGTGCTACAGCCCAGATTCGCACGCTGCTGACCGACATGCTCGATGTTGATTCACGTATGCCTGTCCCCGTAAGTTAGTGCCACTTTGGGTTCACGACTAGTCATGTCGGCCTACTAATCTGAGGTTAAATAGCTACTGGGCCCCACATGCCAGTCTCTAAAAAGAAACTAATTAGTTTTAGTTAATAAAATTTTGTTAAACTAATTATGCGGTGGGGCCCGCATGTCCGCGTCACCGGGCTGCCCAGTCAGCACATTGACTGGGTCAACCCAATCAACGGGGCCCGTGGGGCCCGACGTCAGTGACCCAGAGGTGGGCCTGGCCGTGCCACGTCGGCGGGCGGCGCCGGAACAGCTCCAGCGAGCCTCTAACGCGGCGGAGCACACCGGCGAGCGTCGAAAAACGCGTACAAGGGCTCGTTTTGCGCGTGGTTAGGTGCTTCCGAACGGGAACTCTGCCTCGCATCGAATGGTGGTGGTGGCATGGACGGACTCGGCCGGAATCGTCGGCGACGATGACTACGGACGGCGGCGGCTTTCGGGCGGTCGGCGAGGTGGAGCTACGGGCGTTGCTCGGCTCGCCCGAATGAGCGGAACGAGCTGCGCCCTCCTGTGGTGGCGGTGAAGCCGGAGGAGGCCCATAGAGACGGCGACGAGTGGTGAGGGCGGCGGTCGGAATCGGGCAAGGTAGGGGGCGACGCTGTGGGGAAAGAAGAGGTGCGTGCGTGCGGGCATTTGAGTCCTAGGAGCGCCAGGAGGTCGCTGCGGGGCTCGGGCATGCGTGAAACTGGCCCTAGCCTCGACGGCGGCGGGCGGGCGGCGGTGAGCTTTGGCCATGGCGGAGCTAGCAGCAGCAGCAGCAGCAGCTCGAGGGGGGAACGGAGGGGAAAGAAGGCGGAGCTCACCGGGAAGGCACATGGAGGCCCGGTGGTGGCTTAGGAGCAGCAGGGCGGCGGCGTTCATCGAAGAAGCGCCGGCGGTCATGGATGAAGACGGACTCGATCCCGAGGCTGCGGTGGCGTAGAGCTCGAGCTCGGGGTCGGGAAGGTCGCAGCTGAGCTCGGCGGAGCTCGTGGACGAGCTGGCGAGGCTCGGGGAGCCTTGTGGCTACGCGGGCGGCGAGGCGACGACGACGGCCGTGGCGACCATGGCGAAGGAGACAGCAGTGCGAGAGGAGAAGAAAATATCTGGGGCTGCCCAGGGCATCGCGCTGGCGTTCTTATCGTCTCCGCAGCGACTGTAGCGACGCGGGACAGCGAGTGGGTGCGGTGGCGACAGCGAACCGGCTCGGCCGGGCTCAACAGGTGAAGGGGAGAGGAGGGAGGCGCGGGAGGCAGGTGGGCCGGGCCAGCTGGGCCTGTCCCTGTGGCCTTAGGCCAAGGGGCAGGGGCCTTTTCCCTTTCTTTTTATTTCTTCTGATCTTTCCTTTTTACAGAAAATGCTTTGCAATATTTGAGTTGCCAAAAGGATTCTGTAAAATGTGGGACTTGGCCACATAATTACATTGCAATAGTTGGCACTGCCACAAAAGATTGTGAGGCTTTTGAAAATAGTTTGCAACTTTTATAATTTTAAAAGGAATTTAATATATTGATTTAGCCACCATTTTAACTAGTTTAGTGCATCTAGACACTTGACAAAAATGTTGGTTCACTGCCAATATTAGTTATGGATTATTTGGCACATGATGAACATTTTAGTTTTCATGTTTGAGCAATTATGAAATTTTGACTTTAGATTGGATTTGAATTTGAATTGTGATTTGGATCAAGTGAAGATTAGCAACAGTAATGTGATGACAAGGCACCATTAACAGGGGATTACTGTACCATGACACTGGGGGTGTTACACGCCAACGTTCGTTGCCGGGGTGGAACCACCGGCACCCAAGTTCGTCTCCTCCTCCTCCATAGGCGTGGGCTCGGCAGTGGATGCCCTTGCCGAGGACGCCCCTCGGGGCGGCGTAGTCGAGAGGGGCGGCGTGTTGGGGGTAGCACTCGGCAGCTCCTCCTGCAGCCGTTCTTCTCCTGCACACCCGGCAAGATCAGCATCAAAGACTCACACCAGAAAGTTCATCAATGGAGGAGTGAGTGATGGACTCACGTTGGGGGCTGAAGCGGGGGCTGCGTCGGGGCTGTTCTCCGGGCTGCTCTCAACCACCAGCGGTGTACTCGAAGTACCCACCGGGGGCTTGTCGCCCGTCGAGGCCTTGGCCCTCTTCGCCACCCTCTGGTCAGCGTCTCCGTGTCCCTGTGAAGACAACATCAGGTCAAGGAAAGATGACACAGGAGTAATGTCACGGGATAATGCGGGGGGGGGGGGCGAGATACTTACTCTTCCTCCACTGGCTTCCTCTTCCTCCTTGGGCTGAGAGACCCAAAATCAAAGATGACCTCCGTGTCGACGTCTGCAGAAGGAGGGGAAGGGGATGGAGTCCGTCGACGCTTGGACGAAGAAGATGCGGTCGCTTTCTTCTTCGCCACCGCAGCCTTCACCGCCTTCTTCGCCACCGCGGCCCTCGTCTGGCGCACGGACTGCTCTTGAACCTGTTTCCGCGGCACGGCCCTGCCGGGCCGAACTGGTTCGCCGGAGCTAGCCCGGCACAAGACGCGTCTCCTCCCTGGGGCCGGAGGGTCGTCGGCCTCGGCCTCCCCCATGGTCGACTCTTCGACCACATCTTCGACAAGAGGAGCCCCGGCGCTGGCACTGCTGGCCTGCCTAGCAGACTCCACCCATCCGGCGAGCACCTTGTCCTCTGCGGCCGTGCCAGACTCGTCCTCCACGGCGCCAGCGCTGCCGTCCTCCCGGGCAAGCTCCGCCTCCGCCGCCCTGGCGGCAATATAATCCAGCTCCTCCTTGGTGGTATCCCGGATAAGCGCTGGCTCATCACAGACGTACTTCTCCGACAAGCTATCAAAAAATTCCTACACCTGCTCTGCTTCTGGCTCGACCCAGCTTCGGTCAAGGCCGTGTGCATTGAAGTCCGGCCTCATAGCAATTAGCAATGATGTTGGTCTGGCGAGAATTGTTGCTCAGCAGAACCACTCCCGCCAGCAGCCCAAACAAGGGCCCCTTGACGGCCTTGCTGGCCTTCGCAGCCTTGCCGGTCCTCTGAGCCCTGCCGTCGCGGTCCACGTCGAGCTGAAAGAGCCTCTGGCAAAAGTGGGTGTGCCCCATCACCGTGAAGTTGTGGTTCAAGCCAGGGCGGAGCCTCATGATGTCGGCCGCGTTCCTGTAATACCAGGCTGGCCTCCCCTTGTTATGCAATGGGGTGATCCGGCGGCGGATGAAATCAGCCCCAATCATTTCAAGGGTGAGCCCGGCCACGGTTAGGCGATTGATCCTGGTGGTGGCGACCGAGAGCTTCTTGTCGTTGGCATCGACATCGCCCCAGTCATCTCTACGGACCGGCGGCACCTGACAGAACTCCTACGGATCTTCCTCTTTAATCCAACACCATCGGCCCCGCCACTCTTGCCACCTCTCCTTCTGGTCGCCCTCTGGGTACGTACCCTTCTCCTGGCTCCTTGGGACCCAGGCGACAGAACCAGAGATGGCGCCTCCTTTTTGGATACGAGGGTAAAAATAGTGGCGGAAGAGCGCCGTGCTAGGATGCACTCCGACGAAGCCCTCTTAGAGATTGGCAAAAATGGCCATGCACGCCACCGCATTTGGGGCGAGCACCTGCGTGGCAGCGTGCGGCCTCTAGGCCAATTCAGCAAGCACCTACGTGTGGCATGCAGATCTTTGTGAAGACCCTACCACCATGCCAACTCAGCAGCCTGCCAGCTTACATGGCGCTGCATGCTTCGTTGGCCTGGACGCGTGTCGGAGCAAGGCGGAGCGGCGACGGACGGAACGGGCCTCGTTACCGCCCCCGATAAAGCAAGAGGACACCTAAGTAGCGCATTTAATGCACTTTGTCCTGTAATGACAAGCGATAAACTTGTACACTGTATAGCTTTCCACCTCCTGTGTGCCACTATGGTAGCCCCTTTGTCTATAAAAGAAGGTCCGCGGCGTACTGAGAGAGGATTCAGATCTTTTGGACAACACACGCACCGTAGCTAGTTCAAAAGCTCAAGAACACTCGAATATACACCAAAGCAGGACTAGCGTATTACACATCCTCGCGGCCCGAACCTGGGTAAACGACCTTTGTGCTGGCTTCTAGACTCGCTCTTTGCACAACCCCGCGCCCGCCAACCGTAGAAGGGATTCCAGTGATCCCATAGGTGTCGTTTCCCCCCGACAGAAGGCCTTCCCCCGTATCCGGATGGGACTCTACTTTGTGTGGGTGACAAGCTTGGCGTCCGAATTTATAGTTTCCTTCCTCTGTAAACCGACTCTGTACAACCCTAGGCCCCTCCGGTGTCTATATAGACCGGCGGGGTTAGTCCATAGAAGCTATCATGAATCATATAGGCTAGACATCTAGGGTTTAGCCATTACGATCTCGAGGTAGATCGACTCTTGTAACCCCTATACTCATCAAAGTCAATCAAGCAGGAAGTAGGGTATTACCTCCATTAAGAGGGCCTGAACCTGGGTAAACATCGTGTCCCCTTGTCTCCTGTTACCTTTGATCCTCAGACGCACAGTTCGGGACCCCCTACCCGAGATCGGCCGGTTTTGACACCGACACCCTTCTCCCTGTGTTCTTTTGTGGCACTTCTTCATGGTCATCATCGTCTGGGAGTTCAATAACATTAGGTGGCGCTACAAAACACTCGGCTGTAAGAAGTCAGTCAACCGTTAGAACAGTTAGCAAAGTAAGAGCATGGCTGTGGAGTTGTACCTGCTCGAGAAGTGGCCGCATCTGCAGTTTCCTCGTCATCTTGCTCCTTGTCAATGTCCATGGATGTCCCAGAAGTGGTTGCACTAAAAGCTCCAAAGTTCAATCGGTCAAGCAAGCGAACAAGTCGACAATAACATAGAAGACAAAGAGAAGAAACATAACACTTACGCAGAAGCAACCGGAACGACCACCTTGATCTTGGGCAGAGCCTTCCGGGGCTTCGGGGCACAACCTTGAGCTACTTTGCAGCCTTCTCCGACGGATCTGGAGTCGAAGTCCGAATGCGCTTTGAAACTTGTGTGCTTGGCGGAACTGCTTTGCCACGCCCACCCACAGGATCGTGCGGCTGCTTGGAACGCCGCTCAGAGTGAGGCGGCGAGTCGACTTATTCGCTACTACCAGAATCCTCGCTGCCTCCGTCACTATCGTCTCCAGATTCCCAGTCGGCGCTTCCATCTTCGCTCTCCTCTCCCTCCTGGAGTTGTTCCCCGTTTGGCATTGAGTACATCTTGGTATAAATCTGCAAGGCGCAAGTCAACAAAAATCGATCATATTCAAGGGCAACTGCAGATCAAAAGAAGAAAATACTCAATATTTAGGGCCTGACCTCTTCCGGCTCGTGGTTGGTGTCGAATGGGTGAACCCTCCTGGACCCCCTAGGGTTATTCTTGTTCTCGGTGATGCTCCGCAGCCACTGAGCCACCATCTCCTCGGCGACCTCCTCTGGGTGGACCCGAGCGGTGTCTCCAGGGCCCAAGTACATCCACATTGGGTGATCACGGGCTTGAAGAGGCTGGATGCATCGACTGAGGAACACCTCCAGCAGATCCATGCCAGTCACGCCCTCCCGGACTAAGTTAATGACCTGGTCGACTGAAAGAGATGCCTCGCCTTTCTCCTGTGGGGTCACAGTCAATGAAGAAGGTTGGCAGAGTCGCTCCATAGAGAAAGGAGGAAGACCGGTCGACTGACCCGGAGTCGGGACGTCTTTGCAGTAGAACCAAGTCGACTGCCATCCCCGGACTGACTCGGGAAGGGTCATGGAAGGAAAAGTGCTCCTAGCTCTAGTTTGAATCCCTAAACCCCCACACATCTGGATCACATGCATCTTTTCATCATTCGGACTTGCTTTCTTCACCGATTGGGAATGAAAAGTGAATATGTGTTTGAACAGACCCCAGTGTGGTTGACAGCCCAAGAAATTTTCACACAACGAGATGAACGCAGCAAGATACGTGATTGTGTTTGGGGGGAAATGGTGAATTTGAGCACCGAAAAAGTTCAAGAAACCCCTAAAGAATGGATGCGGGGGAAGGGAAAGACCTCGATCGACAAGGGTGGTGAGGAGGACACGCTCACCCTCGCGCGGCTGGGGCTTAGATTCCCCCTCCGACAACCTCCAAGATCCAATAGCAATCATGCCGTCCTCGGCAAGCCTGTCTAAATCTTCCTGCTCGACGGTGGAGCGGATCCAGTCCCCCTGGATCCAACTAGGCGGCAGACCAGACCGCGACGATGTCCCCCGAGCCATCTTCTTGCCTTTCGTCGCTGCCATCGCCTTCTCCGTGCGCTCCAAGGCTGCCGTCTTGTCCTTCACCATGGTGGCGGAATGCGCACGGGCCGAGCGAAGGCATAGAGAGCAGAGGAAGACGCGGTGGAGAAGCAGAGGAAGAAGAGATTGAAGGAGGCGCATTGTACATTGCATCGACCTCGACGCCTTTTATGGGCCTGCTTCCGAGTGGCTGACCCGTGGACCGGAGCAATCCTATAAATTCCCGCAACAGTCGCCCACCCGATATGTGGCGAAAAAGGCGGCGCCAAAATCGAGGCACCCTTGTCTACTCACTCCGATTACTGCGGCGCGCTCCGTCCCGCGCGCTTCTCCAAAATTTCGAATCCCGTGAGATCCGGGAACCCACAGAGCAACCAATCGCACCGAAGATTTCACACCATAACAACACTCGAAGATTATCAGCATAACTCACTCGACGACCTCTGAATTGATCAAGGCGACTGGAACGAGGTTGAAGCTTCAGCATGATTTCCAGACTCCAGTGAAATGCCTTCGAAGCATGGAATCGAGTCGGAACCAACTTCAACCCTTCCTCACTCGGACCTCTTTCCATTCGGGGGCTAAAGGCGATGACATGTACCTAGGGTAGGGTCACAGGCCCGACCTAAGCGCCCTACCCAAGGACACTGCCCTAGAGTCAAGAACATTCAAAGAACAACATAGATACCGACTGAAATCACCTTGTAGTGCAATCCACTCGACCAGCTATCCCACTCGGATACCCCAATTCCACTCGACCAAGATAGTGTCACTCGACCATATGAAGAATCACTCGGAGTACAGAAGATCTAAAGCCACCCCAGGATGGCAACGGTCAGGCGTTCACTCCGTAGTCTTAAAGATCATTATAGTCATTTATTGCTAGCGTTACCAGTAACGCCCCTGCCTTAACGTACATTGAACCATGTGTAACTGAGGGCTGGAGGGGCCTAGCGCACTCTATATAAGCCACCCCCTCCTCTGGCACAAGGGTTTGCACCCCCTGTAACTTTCACGCATAATCCAGTCGACAAGCCTCCGAGCACCGAGACGTAGGGCTATTACTTCCTCCGAGAAGGGCCTGAACTCGTAAACCTTGCGTGCACAACCTCGCCGTAGCTAGGGCCTTGCCTCCTCATACGTACCCCCTATTCTTACTGTCATACTTGCTCCCACGACAATACCCTAAGGAACAATTGGGTACACCTTCTACCACAAATCTGAAGGCAAGATATTTGTTGCCAAGAATGGAAACTTTCTAGAGAAGGAGTTTCTCTCGAAAGAAGTGAGTGGGAGGAAAGTAGAACTTGATGAGGTAACTGTACCTTCTCTCAAATTGGAAAGTAGCTCATCAGAGAAATCCGTTCCCATGATGCCGACACCAACTAGAGAGGAAGCTAATGATAATGATCATGAAACTTCGGATCAAGTTACTATGGAACCTTGTAGGTCAACTAGAGCACGATCCGCACCAGAGTGGTACGGTAATCCTGTTCTGGAAGTCATGTTACTTCACCATGACGAACCTACGAATTATGAAGAAGCTATGATGAGCGCAGATTCTGACAGATGGCTTGAGGCCATGAAATCTGAGATAGGATCCATGTATGAGAACAAAGTGTGGACTTTCCCGATGATCGGCGAGACATAGAGAATAAATGGATCTTCAAGAGGAAGACGCACACTGATGGTATTGTTACTATCTACAAAGATTGACTTGTCACAAAACGTTTTTGACAAGTTCAAGGTGTTGACTACGATGAGATTTTCTCACTCGTAGCGATGCTTAAGTCTGTCCGAATCATGTTAGCAATTGTCGCAGTTTATGAAATCTAGCAAATGGATGTAAAAACTGCATTCCTTAATGGATTTCTTAAAGAAGAGTTGTATATGATGCAACCAAAAGGTTTTTCCAATCCTAAAGATGCTAACAAAGTGTGCAAACTCTAGCGATCCATCTATGGACTGGTGCAAGCATCTCGGAGTTGGAATATACGCTTTGATAAGGTGATCAAAGCATATGGTTTTATACAGACTTATGGTGAAGCCTGTATTTACAATAAAGTGAGTGGGAGCTCTGTAGCATTTCTAATATTATATGTGGATGACATATTGTTGATTGGAAATGATATAGATTTTCTGGATAGCATAAAAGGTTACTTGAATAAAAGTTTTTCGAAGAAAGACCTCGGTGAAGCTGCTTACATATTGGGCATTAAGATCTATAGACATAGATCAAGATGCTTAATAAGACTTTCGTTGAATACATACCTTGATAAGATTTTGAAGGAGTTCAAAATGGATCAGTCAAAGAAGGAGTTCTTGCCTGAGTTATAAGTATGAAGTTGAGTAAGACTCAAAACCCGACCACGGCAAAAGAAAGAGAGAGAATGTAAGTCATTCCCTATGCCTCAGCCATAGGTTCTATAAAGTATGCCATGTTGTGTACCTTGCCATGAGTTTGGCAAGGGGGTACAATAGTGATCCAGGAGTAGATCACTGGACAGCGGTCAAAATTATCCTTAAGTACCTAAAGAGGACTAAGGAAATGTTTCTGGGTTATGGAGGTGACAAAGAGTTCGTCGTAAAGGGTTACGTCGATGCAAGCTTTGACACTGATCCGGATGACTCTGAGTCTCAATCTGGATACATATTGAAAGTGGGAGCAATTAACTAGGGTAGCTCCGTGCAGAGCATTGTAGACATAG
Source organism: Triticum aestivum (assembly GCF_018294505.1). Classification (NCBI taxonomy): domain Eukaryota; kingdom Viridiplantae; phylum Streptophyta; class Magnoliopsida; order Poales; family Poaceae; genus Triticum; species Triticum aestivum. The sequence continues at coordinate 287,948,809 of NC_057811.1, forward strand.
AAATTTGCAAAATACATAAGGATCTGAATGTGGCAGACCCGTTGACTAAGCCTCTTCCATGAGCAAAATATGATCAGCACCAAGACCCCATGGGTGTTAGAATCATTACATTGTAATCTAGATTATTGACTCTAGTGCAAGTGGGAGACTGAAGGAAATATGCCCTAGAGGAAATAATAAAGTTCTTATTTATATTTCCTTGTATCATGATAAATGTTTATCATTCATGCTAGAATTGTATTAATCGGAAACTTGATACATGTGTGGATACATAGACAAAACACAGTGTCCCTGTAAGCCTCTACTAGACTAGCTCGTTAATCAAAGATGGTTAAGTTTCCTAACCATAGACATGTGTTGTCATTTGATGAACGGGATCACATCATTAGGAGAATGATGTGATGGACAAGACCCATTCATTTGCTTAGCATAATGATCGTTAAGTTTTATTGCTATTGCTTTCTTCATGACTTATACATATTCCTTTGACTATGAGATTATGCAACTCCCGAATACCGGAGGAATACCTTGTGTGCTATCAAACGTCAGAACCTAGCTGGGTGATTATAAAGATTCTCTACAGGTATCCCGAAGGTGTTTGTTGGGTTGGCATAGATCGAGATTAGAATTTGTCACTCCGAGTATCATAGAGGTATCTTTGGGCCCTCTCGGTAATGCACATCATGATAAGCCGTGCAAGCAATGTGACTAATGAGTTAGTTACGGGATGATGCATTACGGAACGAGTAAAGAGACTTGCCGATAACGAGATTGAACTAGGTATAAAGATACCGATGATCGAATCTGGGGCAAGTAACATACCGATGACAAAGGGAATTACGTATGTTGTCATTACGGTTTGACCGATAAAGATCTTCGTAGAATATGTAGGAACCAATATGAGAATCCAGGTTGCGGTATTGGTTATTGACCGGAGATGTTTCTTGGTCATGTCTACATAGTTCTCGAACCCGTAGGGTCCGCCTGCTTAACGTTCGATGACGATTTGTATTATGAGTTATGTGATTTGGTGATCGAATGTTGTTCGGAGTCCCGGATGAGATCACGGACATGACGAGTCTCGAAATGGTCGAGAGGTAAAGATTGATATATTGGATGATAGTATTCGGACACCGGAAGTGTTTGGGAATGTTTCGGGTACATATCGGAGTACCGGGGGGATTACCGAAACCCCCCGGGGGAAGATATGGGCCATATGAGCCATAGGAGGGAGGCAAGCCAGCCCACAAGGGGTGCCCCCCCAAGGGAGGAGTCCGAATTGGACAAGGGGAGGGGCGGTGCCCCCCTTTCCTTCTCCTCCTCCTCTCTCTCTCCTTCCCCTTTTCCCCCTCCGATAAAAGGAAGGGGGTGAATCCTACTAGGAGCCCAAGTGGGACTCCTCCCACTTGGGACGTGCCTAGGGCCGGCCTCCTCCCCTCTCCCTCCTTTATATACGGGGGTGGGGTGATAACCCACAAGTATAGGGGATCGCAACAGTTTTCGAGGGTAGAGTATTCGACCCAAATTTATTGATTCGAACAAGGGGAGCCAAAGAATATTCTCAAGTATTAGCAGTTGAGTTGTCAATTCAACCACACCTGGATAACTTAATATCTGCAGCAAACTATTTAGTAGCAAAGTAGTATGGAAGTAATGGTAACGGTGGCAAAAGTAATAGTAGCAGTTTTTGTAGTAATTGTAATAGTGGCAACGGTAAAGTAACTAAGCAAAGAGCAATATGTGAAAAGCTCGCAGGCATTGGATCGGTGATGGAGAATTATGTCGGATGTGATTCCTCATGCAATAGATATAACATAGGGTGACACAGAACTAGCTCCAATTCATCAATGTAATGTAGGCATGTATTCCGAATATAGTCATACATGCTTATGGAAAAGAACTTGCATGACATCTTTTGTCCTACCCTCCCGTGGCAGCGGGGTCCTATTGGAAACTAAGGGATATTAAGGCCTCCTTTTAATAGAGTACCGGACCAAAGCATTAACACTTAGTGAATACATGAACTCCTCAAACTACGGTCATCACCGATAATGATCCCGATTATTGTCACTTCGGGGTTAACAGATCATAACACATAATAGGTGACTATAGACTTGCAAGATAGGATCAAGAACTCACATATATTCATGAAAACATAATAGGTTCAGATCTGAAATCATGGCACTCGGGCCCTAGTGACAAGCATTAAGCATAGCAAAGTCATAGCAACATCAATCTCAGAACATAGTGGATACTAGGGATCAAACCCTAACAAAACTAACTCGATTATATGGTAAATCTCATCCAACCCATCACCGTCCAACAAGCCTACGATGGAATTACTCACGCACGATGGTGAGTGAGGGAGTCCTGGACTAAGGGGTCCTCGGGCGTCCGGCCTGTTAGGCATGGGCCGGGCTAATGGGTTGTAAAGATACAAGACCGAAGACTCTCTCCCATGTCCGGATAGGACTCTCCTTGGCGTGGAAGGCGAGCTTGGCGATCAAATATGAAGATTCCTTTCTCTGTAACCGACCTTGTACAACCCTAGTCCCCTCCGGTGTCTATATAAACCGAAGGGCTTAGTCCGGAAAGATATATAGTCATACAGGCTAGACTTCTAGGCTTTTAGCCATTACGATCTCGTGGTAGATCAACTCTTGTAATACTCATATTCATCAAGATCAATCAAATATGAAGTAGGGTATTACCTCCATAGAGAGGGCCCGAACCTGGGTAAACATTGTGTCCCCCGTCTCCTGTTACCATCGACCTTAGACGCATAGTTCGGCACCCGCTACACGAGATCCACCGGTTTTGACACTGACATTGGTGCTTTCATTGAGAGTTCCACTGTGCCGTCCCCAAAAGGTTCGATGGCTTCTTCAAACGTCAACAACGATGTGGTCCAAGGGGAAACCTTCCTCCCGGACAGATCTTCGTGTTCGGCGGCTTCGCACTGCGGGCCAACTCGCTTGGCCATCTGGAGCAGATCGATAGCTACGCCCCTGGCCATCAGGTCAGATTTTGGGAGCTTGAATTATGTCGCGGACATCCGCGGAGACTTGATCTTCGACGGATTCGAGACCATGGCAGCCGCTCCTTATCCCTACGATGAACATGACTTAAATCTGTCATCGGACCATACTCAGGAATTGCACCTGTAACCGCTCCGGCCTTAGATCCAGAGCAGACCGCGCCATCCGAGGATGGGAAGCTCAACCCCGCCACGGAAGCCGCAGACTCCGCTGCGTTGGACCGCACGCAGACCCAACCTCGGGTGATATATGTGTCTCCGGAACCTCGGACTCATTTCCGGTGATAAGTTCCGAACCATGTGCGGCCGCTTATGTCGAGCTAGATCGGTCATCGATCGCCGAATTCAGCGCAGCGGACATCTTCCGGCACTAGCCTCTAGGCGACGTGCTGAACTCATTAAAAATCTGTCCTTAGCGGGGGACTCACACTCGAACTATGTCCGGTTCGAACTGGAGGCTGATGATGGGGAATTTCGCTTCCCACCCGCCACCCACTACATAGCCACTGTCGAGGACTTAACCGACATGCTCGATTACGGCTTCGAAGACATCGACGGTATGGACGACGATGTAGATGAGGAGCATGGCCAAAACCCGTCGTTTACCGGATGCTGGACGGCCACTTCTTCGTACGACGTATACATGGTGGATACACCCAAAGAGAATAACGGCGAGGACAAGGAAAATCCAGTTGAGGATGAGCCTCCTAAGACACAACCAAAGCACCGGCGTCAGCGGCGCCACTCTAAATCCCGCCGCAGCAAGGATAGCAACACCGGCACAGGAGACGATCACACTCCGGACGGTGCCGAGGACAGAGAAGATCCCGATGAACAAACAGCCGAAGAGGACGATCGGGAAGATGGGCAAGTTAGCCCTGATGAACAGGCCATAAACGACGACTCGGAGGGCAGCACTTATCTTCCACCCTCCGAGGATGAGGTGAGTCTCGGCAACGAGGATTTTATCGTGCCTGAGGAACCTGTCGAGCAAGAGCGCTTTAAGCACCAGCTAATAGCCACTGCAAGGAGACTGAAAAAGAAGTAGCAGCAGCTTCAAGCTGATCAAGACCTGCTCAACGATAGATGGGCTGATGTCCTGGCAGCTGAAGAATACGACCTTAAGCGCCCAGCCAAAAGCTACCCGAAGCGCAAATTGCTACCTCAGTTCGATGACGAGGCGCCGGAGCCCGTACCATCATCGCGCAATGCGGCTGACCGACCACCACGCAGTCGGCATAAAGCGGCAACTCAAGCCGAACACCAGACCGCCCCACCTCGCTGTAAAGGCGGGGATAAAACAGCTTGGGGTTACACATATGACCTTCGGCAAGACCTGGATAGTAGAGCAGAACATAGAAGACCGATCTATGGATCGCGAGGACGTGCCTCGACACGCGACGACAGCTACCTATTCGGACATGGCAAACCTAGTCATGCCCGGGCCGAAAACCGCAGACGGACTCCATCGGAGCTACGTCGCAATGCGGCCTGATATAGAGGTGCCGCAAACCCTCTTTGCCTCACCGACGAAGTAATGGATCATGAATTCCCAGAAGGGTTTAAAACCATAAATATCGAATCATACGATAGAACAACCGATCCCGCGGTATGGATCGAGGATTTTATTCTCCACATCCATATGGCCCGTGGAGATGATCTTCACGCCATCAAATATCTCCCACTGAAACTCAAAGGGCCAGCTCGGCACTGGTTGAACAGTCTGCGTGAAAATTCTATTGGCAGCTGGGAGGACTTGGAAGAAGCTTTCCTTGACAACTTCCAAGGTACATATGTCCGGCCACCAGATGCCGATGACTTAAGTCACATAGTTCAACAGCCTAGAGAGTCAGCCAGGAAATTCTGGACTAGGTTCCTAACTAAAAAGAACCAAATCGTCGACTGTCCGGATACCGAAGCCTTAGCAGCCTTTAAACATAGCATCCGTGACGAATTGCTCGCCCGCCACCTCGGCCAGGAAAAGCCGAAGTCCATGGCAGCCCTCACGGCACTCATGACCCACTTTTGTACGGGTGAGGATAGTTGGATGGCCCGTAGCAAAAGCACATCAAGTGAAATGGGCACCTCCGAGGTCAAAAATAGCAATGGCAAGCTCCGACGCAGCAGACACAAACGCCGAAGCAATGGTGACAACACCGATGACATGACAGTCAACGCCGGATTCAGTGGCTCCAAGTCCGGTCAGCGGAAGAAGCCATATAAAAGAAACAATCAGGGACCATCCAGCTTGGACCGCATACTCGATCATCCGTGCCAGATCCATGGCACCCCAGACAAACCAGCCAATCATACCAACAGAGATTGTTGGGTTTTTAAACAGGCCAGCAAATTAAATGTCGAGAACAAGGAAAAGGGATCGCAAAGCGAGGACGACGACGAGGAGCCCCGGCAACCGAACACCGGGGGACAAAAGAAGTTCCCCCCTCAGGTCAAAACAGTGAACATGATATATGCTACACACATCCCCAAGAGGGATCGCAAGCGCGCGCTCAGGGACGTCTATGCGATAGAGCCAGTCGCCCCAAAATTTAATCCATGGTCGTCATGCCCGATCACTTTTGATCGACGGGATCATCCGACCAGTATCCGTCATGGCGGTTCAGCCGCACTGGTCCTTGACCCAATCATTGATGGATTCCACCTGACGCGAGTCCTCATGGACGGTGGCAGCAGCCTCAATCTGCTCTATCAGGATACAGTGCGCAAAATGGGCATCAACCAATCACGGATCAAGCCCACAAAGACTACCTTTAAAGGAGTCATACCAGGTGTAAAGGCCCGCTGCACGGGCTCAATTACGCTAGAGGTTGTCTTCGGATCTCCGGACAACTTCCGAAGCGAGGAGTTAATCTTTGATATCGTCCCTTTCCGCAACGGCTATCACGCACTGCTCGGACGAACCGCATTCGCTCGATTCAATGCGGTGCCTCGTTATGCTTACCTCAAGCTCAAGATGCCCGGACTGCGCGGCGTTATAACAGTCAATGGAAACACGGAACGCTCCCTCCGCACCGAGGAGCACACCACCGCCTTAGCAGCAGAAGTACAGAGCGGCCTTTTCAAGCAGAACCTTAATTCGGCGGCCGAGGTCCCGGACACTATCAAGAGGGCCCGGACTATTCTGCAGCAGGACAGCTTGGCTCGTCAGGAGCTCGACTAGCAATTTGGCCTCCGTCCGAGTCCCGATCAAGTGGCGGTTCGCACCGCCCGTACATAACTATGCACTCAAAATACCATGGGCATAGACGGAGGCATAACTAGCTTGTGATCCACAATACGGCTCGACCACTCCCGGACACATATACTTTCACTGTTTCCTTTTTCCTTTTCAGGTTTCTTTTCCACAGGCCTTCCCTGATGGCTTGATTGCAGGTCCTCTCAAAGGACAAATACACCAAGTCGGCAGTCAGCTTGGACGTAGAGGGGGATTTCTAGGTGGTTTCTTTAACAACCACTCTACCTGTTTCTAGGGCCCACACGTAGCTCTCCCTTGGTCGTGGCATGTTAAATAGCCTGTTGCTTATCGCACTATTTGTATCAATGCGCTTTGACGTATTAACCAAATTATAATGGAAACAGTTTGCGGCCCAAATTTTTGGGCCCCCGCTCATTGCCTTTGCTCCTTTTCTGTTTTCCTTCTTTTTTAACCTTGTCGGATAGCATCCGTACACTATGGTACGTTTCAATTTGCCAGGGGCTTCATAGCGCCCCACACTATGGCAACAAAGTCCGAACACTTTTACAGTATTGTTCGGCACCCCGAATTTAGCACTATATGCATTGGCTCCGAATCATGTCTTTGGTCAATAGTTGGGTTGCCCGGCTCCTGTGCTTGCTACCTTACGTTCCGCTATATCGGCTAAGGTAGTAAAGGGAGCACTACTACCATTGTGCCCTGGTTTACCCAAAGGAGCACCTCAGTAGAGAAAGCCGAAAACTGACTGTCATGATGCGGCGTGAGCCGGTCAGCTCTTCGGAGGATTCAAAATCGTTAGAGATTTTTCCGCATTACGCGAAGGGTCGGTACTTACCTGATCAGGTGCTTATAGCATTCTAGTTCGGATACTAGGGGCTGCGCCCACATTTTTATTGTCAAACTCCTATGGCTAAGTGAGAGTGCTAAAGCTGCATAGTCTGATTGCCATATTCGGTGCGCTAAACATCTCCTTCAAGGACCAAACAATTGGATCAAGAGTGTTTAGATTCCATCCCGAACACCCCCGTACTACCTATGTGGGGGCAGAAGCCGACGACTGGCCAACTCTCAGATTTCATACAATACGGCCGCACAGGAGGTAAAAATCTTCTTAAAAAACGAACATTATATTACATAACGACTTTTTGTTTTATCATACAAGGCAGAGACAACATGAATGTATTCATTCGAAAATAATGTCTTGCGCACATTGCGTCGCCACAATACGAGACCCCTCCAGGACGTCTTCAAAATACCGCTCGGGTGTGCGGTGCTCCTTGCCCTCCGGCGGTCCCTCAGTCACAAGCTTGACGGCGTCCATCTTCGCCCACCACACCTTGACGCGGGCAAAGGCCATGCGCGCGCCCTCGATGCAGGCCGACCGCTTGAGGACGTCCAGCCGAGGACAGGCATCTACCAGCCGCTTCACGAGCCCGAAGTAGCTACCGGGTATAGCTTCGGCAGGCCACAGCCGGATGATAAAATCCTTCATGGCTAGCTCGGCCACTGTAACGCCCGGATAATTAAGCTACGGTAATCCCACGCTAATGATGCCACGTCACCACGGTTACTGTTGTTAACCTCGCGATGATTCGAAACCGTTTCAAAAATTAAATTCAAATTAATGTCAATAATAAAAGTTTTCAAAAATTTAAACAAAAATGTTCGGTGGGTGCCAGATATTGCACTGATAATTATTGTGGAGAAAACATATTTTTAGAAAATGCCTAACTATTTTAAAATAAATAAAAAGAAAAGAAAATGCAACAGAGAAAACAGACAAAAAAAGAAGAAAGGAGGAACCCCCCCTCCCCCCACTGGACCCTGGCCCAACAGCCCCCCCTGCTGGACCGCGGCCCAGCTGGCCATCGGGCCAACCAGGCCGGCCCAGGTCGGCCCCCACTCCTCTCCCTTATCCACTCCTCCCCCCCCACTCCCCACCGACAGCCCCCCACTCCCCCCGAAATATCCCCCTCTTCCCCTATCGGGATCGAGGAGGAGGCGCTCGACCCCGCCGCCCCTGGTCCTCTCCGCCGCCGCCAGGAGCCCGCGCCGCCACGCCCTCGCCGGAGCTTCCCCACCGGCCTGCTCCCACGTCGCCGTCGTCCCCGTCGACCCCCTCAACCCCCGCTGCCCCGTCCCTACACCCCCCGGTGAGGCCACGGCCTCCACGCCCCTCCTCTCCTTCCCTCGCCCCGCCGAGCGGCTCGCGCCATTGCCTCGCGCCCGTGGCTGCGCGCGAGCTCGCGCTCCCGCAGCCCCACCCCCCCGTCGTGCACCGCCCGCACCCGCCCTGAGCTCGCATCGTCCGTGCGCCGACCCCGTCGTCGGGCCCCTGCCCGTCACCGGCTCCCATCGCCACAGCCGCCCGCCCGCGGTGGCCTCGCACGCCGTCCGTTCGCCCCGCACCCTCGCCCCCGCACGCGCCCGTGGCCGCGCGTGGCCGCCGCTTCCCGTGCCCCGCTCCGGTGCCGCCCGCGCCGCCGCGGATGCGCCGCACCGGCCGCGTCCCGCGCCCGCTGGCCTTCGCCGCGCCGACTCCGGCCGCCCCTGGCCACTGGCACCCCCCTCCTCTTGCTCCGGCGCCCTGCTGTGGCCGCCGGCGCCCAGTCGGGTGCGCCCCTGCCGGCCACGCCCGCAGCGCCCATTCGGGCTATGCCCGACGCCCGACCCGCTATGGCCCTGGGCCACTGCCAAACGGGGCCCGCCCCCCCCCCCCCCCCCACAGAACGTTTACAAAAAAAGGAAAATGAAATGAAAATAATAATAATAATAATAATAATAATAAACTAGTTAATAAATAAATAAATAAAAATAAAATTAATAATAAAACAAATAATAAAAATAAAATAAAATAATTAATTAACTAAATTAATTAAGTTAATTAATCTAATTAGATAATTAATTTAATTAAACAGTAATTATTTAGCTAAACCCTAATTAACCTAAACAGAGAATGACAGGTGGGTCCCACTGGACCCACATGTCAGTTTGACTTAGTCAACCCCAGTTGACTGCTGATGTCAGCATGACATCATGCTGATGTCATAAATCCATTTTCGAAATAATTTAAATAATTAATTAAATTCTAGAAATTAATAAAATCTTTAGAAAATCATATCTTTTAATCCGTAACTCGGATTAAAATATTTTCAACATGAAAGTTGCTCAGAACGACGAGACGAATCCGGATACGCAGTCCGTTCGTCCACCACACCTCCCTAACCTATCGAACTCGCAACTTTCCCCCTCCGGTCCGTCTGTCCGAAAACGCGAAACATCGGGAATACTTTCCCGGATGTTCCCCCCCTTCGCCGGTACCACCTACTGTCGCGTTAGGACACACCTAGCACTGCTCATTGTCATGTCACGCATCGTCATGCTTATGTTTGCATTGTATTTACTGTTTCTTCCCCCCTCTTCTCTCCGGTAGACTACGAGACCGACACTGCTGCTGCCCAGTTCGACTACGGAGTTGACGACCCCTCCTACTTGCCAGAGCAACCAGGCAAGCCCCCCCCCTTGATCACCAGATATCGCCTATTCTTCTCTATACTGCTTGCATTAGAGTAGTGTAGCATGTTACTGCTTTCCGATATCCTATCCTGATGCATAGCCTATCCTTGCTACTACTGTTGTTACCTTTACCTGCAATCCTACATGCTTAGTATAGGATGCTAGTTTTCCATCAGTGGCCCTACATTCTTGTCCGTCTGTTGTGCTATACTATCGGGCCGTGATCACCTGGGCGGTGATCACGGGTATATACTTATATACTATATACATGACACCTGTGATGACTAAAGTCGGGTCGGCTCGTAGGAGTACCCGCAAGTGGATCTTTGTGGCGGAGCGACAGGGCAGGTTGAGACCGCCTAGGTGAGAGGTGGGCCTGGCCCTGGTCGGTGTTCGCGGTTACTTCAATAACACGCTTAACGAGTTCTGGGTATTTGATCTGAGTCTGGCCATTTGGTCTATACGCACTAACCATCTACGCGGGGGTAGTTATGGGTATCCCGGCGTCGTGGTATCAGCCGAAGCCTTCGTGACGTCAGCGACTGAGTGGCGCGCGCCGTGTTGGACCGCTTTGACGTAACCGCCGTGATCGTGTGGGTTGCTAGGTCTGCTCGCGGCCGCGTTCGCAACGTGCAGGTGTGCATAGGGCGATGGGCCCAGACCCCTGCGCGCTTAGGATTAGACCGGCGTGCTGACCGCTCTGTTGTGCTTAGGTAGGGCTGCGACGCGTTGATCTTACGAGGCCGGGCATGACCCAGAAAAGTGTGTCCGGCCAAATGGGATCGAGCGTGTTGGGTTATGTGGTGCACCCCTGCAGGGAAGTTTATCTATTCGAATAGCCGTGTCCCTCGGTAAAAGGACGACCCGGAGTTGTACCTTGACCTTATGACAACTAGAACTGGATACTGAATAAAATACACCCTTCCAAGTGCCAGATACAACCCGGTGATCGCTCTCTAACAGGGCAACGAGGAGGGGATCGCCGGGTAGGATTATGCTATGCGATGCTACTTGGAGGACTCCAATCTACACTCTTCTACATGCTGCAAGATGGAGATGACCAGAAGCGTAGTCTTCGACAGGACTAGCTATCCCCCTCTTATTCTGGCATTCTGAAGTTCAGTCCACTGATATGCCCCTTTACACATATACCCATGCATATGTAGTGTAGCTCCTTTCTTGCGAGTACTTTGGATGAGTACTCACGGTTGCTTCTCTCCCTCTTTTCCCCCTTTCCTTTCTATCTGGTTGTCGCAACCAGATGTTGGAGTCCAGGAGCCAGACGCCACCGTCGACGACGACACCTACGACACTGGAGGTGCCTACTACTACGTGCAGCCCGCTGACGACGATCAGGAGTAGTTAGGAGGATCCCAGGCAGGAGGCCTGCGCCTCGTTCGATCTGTATCCCAGTTTGTGCTAGCCTTCTTAAGGCAGACTTGTTTAACTTATGTCTGTACTCAGATATTGTTGCTTCCGCTGACTCGTCTGTGATCGAGCACTTGTATTCGAGCCCTCGAGGCCCCTGGCTTGTATTATGATGCTTGTATGACTTATTTATGTTTTAGAGTTGTGTTGTGATATCTTCCCGTGAGTCCCTGATCTTGGTCGTACACATTTGCGTGCATGATTAGTGTAGGTCAAATCGGGGGCGTAACAGCCACCCTATGCAGCTCGACCAGCTGCTTTAGCTGATTGCTAAAGGGCACTGGATGTTCTGGCGCAAGATATTGCGACCAGAACAGCTTCTCCGTAGAGCTCCCTTCTTCGGCTCAGAAGAACTCCGAAGCGTCAGACACACTGCGTGGCAGATCCGCAAACACCCCTGGGGAACTCTGAATCTGGGTTAGTAAGAAATACCTCTTCTTCACATACTTGCTTTGCATACTAAACGCCTTACCCGCCGCGATTTTCTTGGCCTCCTGGATCTCCTCGAGGGTACCCTGGGCTTCAACCCGGGCCTCTTCCGCGCTTTGGCGAGCCTTGGCGAGTTCGGTCTCTCGAGCCAAAACATCGCACTCCAAGGTCTCGCATTTTTTAACAGCTTCCTGGAGCTCTTGCTGGACCTCTTTAAGCCTGGCCTTGAGCTTCCTACGGGCGGCCTGCTCCTTGGCAGCTTTCTCCTCGGCTATGGCCAGGGCCTTTTTAAGGGCCTCGACCTCGGTCGTCGCTCCTACAAATATCATGACACTATGGTCAATACACATTATTTATTCTTTCTGAATATATAGAGAGTCATTACATGCCTTGTTGGTCTGCTAGCTGCTTCCTCGCTTGGCCGAGCTCCTTCTCGGCCCGCTCCAGTCTCTACTTTAGTCCGGAGACTTCGGCAGCGTGTGAGGTCGCGGCCAGCAATGACACCTGCTCATTCATACAAGACACATTTAGTTAGTTTCCTGCAAAAATAAATTGATCCTCTGTCCGGCTTTCCTTTCCGAACACCGGACAGTGTCTCAGGGGCTACTGTCTATATGGGGATTTTCTCCTTTGCGTCGCTTACCTCAAAACCTGTCAGCAGGCTGCTGCAGGCTTCGGTCAGTCCGCTCTTAATGGACTGAACCCTCTCAATCACCGTACCCATAAGGATACGGTGTTCTTCCACAATGGAAGCGCCTCGTAGCGCTTCCAGAAGATTGTCCGGTGCCCCTGGCTGAACAGAGGTCACCGATGGGATAGGCACACCTCCGTCTTTCAAAGGAGGCTGCACGCCGGACTCCGGAGCCGTGTAGGCCTCCGGAGCCATATCCGGACAGGGGCCGAACTGAATACGGCCCCCATCGCCAGTGTCCGGCGGCCGAGGTTCCGCACTCTGGCGCCACCCTGATGGCCTCATGAGACTCTCCCTGGCCTGGGAAAGTCCTACACGACAGCACCTCAGCGTCGCCCTTGGCCATGGGAGAGTAAGCGGCCGGCGGTGACGCACTGGCCATCGCCTTTGAATCCAACGAACCTCTTGATGAGGATCGCTGGGAGCTGTCATGGGCCGGACTGCAATAGCACAATTAACCATGTTAATACAATGAAGAGGAGAGGTCGGATACACGGACGAGTACTAGTTTGTCAGTACTTATGATGTGGCCATTGGCTTGTTCCGGGGGCGTCGCTCCGGACTGCTGTCGATGTCCCATGGGTGCTATCCGCAAGGGAGCCTTTCCCCTTATTGGGCGCCTCCGCCTCCAGATTTGTGGAGGCCGCCCTCTTCTTCCGGCCCCCATCAGGGGGAGGGTTGCTTTCCTCCTCCTTATCGTCATCTTCGGCGGCTGAGGAGTGAGTCTTGTCTTCGGACATCACGTCCGACGTGCCCTTACGACGGGGGCCACCTCGGCCCCCCTTGGCCTTCTTCTTGGCCTTCTTCTACGGCGGCTAATAGGGCATCGGGACCAGCATCTTTGCCAGGAGCGGGATGACTAGTTCTTCGGGCAGCGGAGCCGAACATTGAATTCGCTCTGATTTCTCCGCCCATACCTAAAAGGGTAAATTAGCAAAGTTTAGTTACCCTCCTTGGACAAGCAAGTAGAGGGTACGCCTTGCGATGTAAAGGACTTACCGCATTGGCGGGGTGGGCAAGATCGTGCCCACGGTCCGAGTCTACGGCCGGCGGCTTCTCGTCGCCCTTGAAGAGCAGCCTCCAGGCGTCTTCGTGAGTGGTTCCAAAGAGCCTCACCAAGGTCTGGTGCTTCTCCGGATCATACTCCCATAGAGGGGAAGTTTGGCTTTGGCAGGGGGGATCTGGCGAACTAGCATAACCTGGATCACGTCGACGAGCTTGATGTTTCTGTCCACCATGCTTTGGATGCGCGTTTGTAGCACCATCAGCTCATCCAACGAAGACCAATTTGGGCCCTTCTCCATCCAGGAGGTCAGCCGCATTGGAGCTCCGGACTTGAATTCGGAAGCCGCGGCCCAGGTGGCGTCGCGTGGCTCTATGATGTAGAACCACAACTTCTGCCACTCCTTGACAGTCTCCACAAACGTGCCTTTGGGCCATGTGACGTTGGGCATCTTGCTCACCATGGCTCCTCTGCACTCCGCGTGTTGGCCATCCACCACCTTCGGCTTCACGCTGAAGACCTTGAGCCACAGACCGAAGTGGGGCTGGATGCGGAGGAAAGCCTTACACACGACAATGAATGCCGAGATATTGAGGAAAGAGTTCGGTGCTAGATCATGGAAATTTAGCCCATAATAGAACATAAGTCCGCGGACGAAAGGGTGGAGTGGAAACCCTAGCCCGTGGACGAAATGAGCGAGAAACACAACCCTCTTGTTGGGTTTCGGTGTAGGGACGATTTGTCCCTTGGTCGGAAGCCGGTGGGCGATCTCCTTTGCCAGATACCCAGGCTCCCGAAGCTCGGCGATGTCCTTCTCCTTGACCGAGGAGGCCATCCACTTGCCTTGCCCTCCAGAGCCGGACATGGTTGAGAGCTTGCTAAGGGTGGAAGAGACGAGAGCTTGGGCGCTGGAGCTCGAGAATGGAAGGGCAGAGGAAGAAAGAAGGCGTGGGTGAAGAAGGGGAATCCTTATCCCCTTATAAAGGCAGTGAATATCGAACGCCTCCCCACTCGCCTTAAAACTTGCATATTCCCAAGGGTTGTATAAACGGCATGGTTGGATTACGCACGCCCGTATTGATGAGAATCCCACAATAAAGGGACATGATCTCTGCTTTGACAAGACGTGCCAATGGAAACCGCATCTCGAAACGCGGAACGACAGACGAAAATGGTTCGAAATAATGACCGGGCAGGCGTGATGTCATCTTGCGAAAAGTTGTCGGCGGACGGGACTCGTGAAATATTATAATCTCTACGGCTGTGTGTGTGGTACTTGTGTTGCGGATCCGGACACGTTCGTTGCGTCTGAAGACTACCTTGGAGTATTCGGAAAGGAGAACCCGCCTTGCAATGCCGAAGACAATCTGCGCGCCGGACACCTCGTCATTGAAGCTTGGTTCAGGGGCTATTGAGGGAGTCCTGGACTAAGGGGTCCTCGGGCGTCCGGCCTGTTAGGCATGGGCCAGACTAATGGGCTGTAAAGATACAAGACCGAAGACTCTCTCCCGTGTTCGGATAGGACTCTCCTTGGCGTGGAAGGCGAGCTTGGCGATCATATATGAAGATTCCTTTCTCTGTAACCGACCTTGTACAACCCTAGTCCCCTCCGGTATCTATATAAACCGAAGGGCTTAGTCCTAAAAGATATATAGTCATACAGGCTAGACTTCTAGGGTTTTAGCCATTACGATCTCGTGCTGATCAACTCTTGTAATACTCATATTCATCAAGATCAATCAAGCAGGAAGTAGGGTATTACCTCCATAGAGAGGGCCCGAACCTGGGTAAACATTGTGTCCCCCGTCTCCTGTTACCATCGACCTTAGACGCACAGTTCGGGACCCCCTACCCGAGATCCGCCGGTTTGAACACCGACAGTGAGCATCATGAAATTGGTGATGGAGGAAGGTTGATGATGACGATGGCGACGGATTCCCCTCTCCGGAGCCCCGAACGGACTCCAGATAAGCCCTCCCGAGAGTGTTTAGGGCTTGGCGGCGGCTCCGTATCGTAAAACGCGATGAATCCTTCTCTCTGATTTTTTCTCCCCGAACGTGAATATATGGAGTTGGAGTTGAGGTCGGTGGAGCACCAGGGGGCCCACGAGGCAGGGGCGTGGCCACATGGGGTAGGCGTGCCCCCCACCCTCGTGGACAGGGTGTGGGCCCCCTGATGTTGATTCTTTCACCAGTATTTTTTATTAATTCCAAAAATATACTCCGTGAAGTTTCAGGTCATTTCGAGAACTTTTATTTCTGCACAAAAATAACACCATGGCAATTCTGCTGAAAACAACATCAGTCCGGGTTAGCTCCATTCAAATCATGCAAGTTAGAGTCCAAAACAAGGGCAAAAGTGTTTGGAAAAGTAGATACGATGGAGACGTATCAACTCCCCCAAGCTTAAACCTTTTCTTGTCCTCAAGCAATTCAGTTGACAAACTTAAAGTGATAAAGAAATACTTTTACAAACTCTGTTTGCTCTTGTTGTTGTAAATATGTAAAGCCAGCATTCAAGTTTTCAGCAAAGATTATGAACTAACCATATTCACAATAACATTTAGGTCTCATGTTTGCTCATATCAATGACATAATCAACTAGCGAGCAATAATAATAATTCCCGGATGACAAGACTTTCTCAAAACAATCACAATATGATATAACAAGATGGTATCTCGCTAGCCCTTTCTAAGACCGCAAAACATAAATGTAGAGCACCTCTGAAGATCAAGGACTAACTAAATATTGTAATTCATGGTAAAAGAGATCCAGTCATACCCAATATAAATTAATAGTAATGGATGCAAATGACAGCGGTGCTCTCCAGCTGGTGCTTTTTAATAAGAGGGTGATGACTCAACATAAAAGTAAATAGATAGGCCCTTCGCGGAGGGAAGCAGGGATTTGTAGAGGTGCCAGAGCTCGATTTTAAAGCAGAGATGAATAATATTTTGAGCGGCATACTTTCATTGTCAACATAACAACCAAGAGATCTCGATATCTTCCATGCTACACACATTATAGGCGGTTCCCAAGCAGAATGGTAAAGCTTATACTCCCCCACCACCAACAAGCATCAATCCATGGCTTGCCCGAAACAACGGGTGCCTCCAACTAACAACAGTCCTGGGGGAGTTTTGTTTGCAATTATTTTGATTTGATTTGAGCATGGGACTGGGCATCCCGGTGACCAGCCATTTTCTCATGAGTGAGGAGCGGAGACCACTCCTCTTGAGAATAACCCCCGTAGCATGTGAGATACAGACAACCCTAGTTGATACATGAGCTATTCGAGCATGCAAAACAGAATTTCATTTGAAGGTTTAGAGTTTAGCACATACAAATTTACTTAGAACGGCAGGTAGATACTGCATATAGGAAGGTATAGTGGAATCATATGAAATAACTTTGGGGTTTATGGAAGTGTATGCACAAGCAGTATTCCGCTTAGTACAAGTGAAGGCTAGAAAAAGACTAGGAAGCGACAAACTAGAGAGCGACAACAGTCATGAACATGCATTAAAATTAATAAACATTGAGTGCAAGCATGAGTAGGATATAATCCACCATGAACATAAATATCGTGAAGGCTATGTTGATTTTGTTTCAACTACATGCGTGAACATGTGCCAAGTCAAGTCACTCGAATCATTCAAAGGAGGATACCGCCCTATCATACCACATCACAACCATTTTAATAGCATGTTCGCACGCAAGGTAAACCATTATAAACTCCTAGCTAATTAAGCATGGCATAAACAACTATAATCTCTAATTGTCATTGCAAACATGTTTCATTCATAATAGGCTGAATCAGGAACGATGAACTAATCATATTTACAAAAACAAGAGAGGTCGAGTTCATACCAGCTTCTCTCATCTCAATCAGTCCATCATATATCATCATTATTGCCTTTCACTTGCACAACCGAACGGTGTGGATAATAATAATAATAATAATAATAATAATAATAATAATAGTGCACGTGCATTGGACTAAGCTGGAATCTGCAAGCATTCAATACAAGGGAGAAGACAAGGTAATATGGGCTCTTGGTTAAATCAACAATAATGCATATGAGAACCACTTCAACATTTTCATTATGGTCTTCTCCTCTCGACCCCCCAAAGAACAAGAAAAGAAATAAAACTATTTACACGGGAAAGCTCCCAACAAGCAAAAGAAGAACGAGAAATCTTTTTGGGTTTTCTTTTAATTACTACTACCACAGGCATGGAAACTAAACTAGCTAAAAGCTACAACTAATTTTTTTGGTTTTTTCTTAAGGTTTTTCAAACACACAAGAAGAAGACTAGAAAAGAAAATAAACTAGCATGGATATTACAATGAAAAAGTATGAGCACCGACAACTAGAATGTGTGTGTGAACATGAATGTAATGTCGGTGAGAAATACGTACTCCCCCAAGCTTAGGCTTTTGGCCTAAGTTGGTCTATGCCCATGGATCAAAGTTGTAGCTGGGGTCGTACTAAGATGCAGCAGCTATTGCCTCATGAGCTGCAGCTTGGAGGCGAGCTGCCTCCGTCCTCCTCTTATACTCGTTCGCCTCCTCCCTGGTTATAATATATCTCCCTTTTGCCTGAAAGTCAAAGAAAGTAGGAGCAGGGAGAGCAACATGGAAAGTGCGGCGCCTGTCGAACATTAGCCGGTACTGGAGAGGCTGTTCATTCCTCTCAATAAACTGATGGCGAACCATAGCATCATAATCTAGATAAGCGGGAGGCAATTCCATATCATTTTGATCTATGGGTATCTCAAGAAAATTAGCTACACGGGTTGCATAAATTCCTTTGAACAAATCTCCATTAGTACCATTATTATGCAACCTACGTGCAACAATGGCCCCCAAGTATTATTGTTTATCTCCTAATACGGCACTCTTGAGAACACTAAGGTCAGGAACACACATGTGACATGCCTCGTCCTTGCCGTTAATGCATCTACCTATAAAGAGAGCAAAATAATGTATAACAAGAAAATGAATGCTACCTATGGTAGCTTGTGTTATCTCTCTAGATTCCCCCACAATAATACTAGCAAGAAAATCTTTAAACTCAGATTTGCGAGGTTCACTAGCACTACCCCATTGCGGGGGCTTACAAGCAGTATTAAAATCTTCTAAGTCCATGGTATAAGATTTATTATAAAGGTCAAATAGGAGAGTGTGAGAATTGCGTGAACATGTAAATTTAAACCTTCTCACAAAGGAATCAGTTAGGTGATAATACTGAGGGCACTTATCTAGCATGAAGCCCTCGAGTTCAGCATTATGCACATATGCGTCAAATTCCTCCTTGATTCCTGCTCTGACCATGAAATCTTCTGACGACCATTCACAAGGCCGCACTTGAGCTTCTCTTGGTAGTTCATGGTCCGGCTCACGTATTGCGGGCCTGGGTCCTTGCTTCCTTGAAGAACCACCTTGGTACATTTTCCTAAACATACTTCTTCCTCTGACAAATTTCTGAAATTTTTAGTGACTCAAAATAAAAGTGAACCAAACTCAACAAAATTGGTAGCAACTACTCCTACAAGTGCCTAGAGACTATTATCATGCATTAGAACTACTTGGGACCATATAAATTTGACATGCAAGCTCAAGAACAGGGTCACCTCAGCAGCACAAATTTGCAATAAATAAAGCACTAGAAGAAAAACTAATTGGACCATTGGAGGAGTCACATACCGAAGAACAATCCCCCAAAGCAGTTTTGTGAGTGGATCTTTGAGCAAGGAGATCGAAAATGGCAGCAAGATGAGCTAGAACTCGTGCTTGAGCTGGTTGGTGATTTTTTTGGAAGGAAGAAGAAGTATGTGGGTGCAGGAATAAGTGGAGGGGGGCCACCAGGGGCCCACGAGGCAGGGGGCGCGCCCTGGACCCTCGTGGCCAGGTGCTGGCTCCCCCTGGTGTGTTCTCAGTGCCAAATATTCTCAAATATTCTAGAAAAAATCATATTTCATTTTCAGGGCATTTGGAGAACTTTTATTTTTGGGGTATTTTTTATTGCACAGATAATTCAGAAAACAGACAGAAAATACTATTTTTGCTTTATTTAATCTAAATAACAGAAAGTAAAAGGAGGGTACAGAAAGTTGTGCTTTCTAACTTCATCCATCTCATGCTCATCAAAAGGAATCCACTAACAAGGTTGATCAAGTCTTGTTAACAAACTCTTTTCGAATAACATGGAACCGGAGAAATTTTGAATAACACTAGGTTACCTCAACGGGGATATGCACATCCCCAACAATAATAATATCATATTTCTTCTTGATAGTAGGAAGAGGAAATTCAAAACCTCCAATAGTAATAGTAGAAATTTTTCCAATAGAATTGATACTGTGGACTTGTGGTTGTTTCCTCGGAAAGTGTACCATATTCTCATTACCATTAACATGAAAAGTGACATTGCCTTTGTTGCAATCAATAACAGCCCCTGCAGTATTCAAAAAGGGTCTACCAAGGATAATCGACCTACTATCGTCCTCAGGAATATCAAGAATAACAAAGTCCGTTAAAATAGTAACGTTTGCAACCACAACAGGCACATCCTCACGAATACTGACAGGTATAGCAGTTGATTTATTGGCCATTTGCAAAGATATTTCAGTAGGTGTCATCTTATTCAAATCAAGTCTACGATATAAAGAGAGAGGCATAACACTAACACCGGCTCCAAGATCACATAAAGCAGTTTTAACATAGTTTCTTTTAATGGAGCATGGTATATTTGGTACTCCTGGATCTCCTAGTTTCTTAGTTATTCCACCCTTAAAAGTATAATTAGCAAGCATGGTGGAAATTTCAGCTTCCGGTATCTTTCTTTTATTTGTAACAATATCTTTCATATACTTAGCATAAGGATTCATTTTAAGCATATCAGTCAAACGCATACGCAAAAAGATAGGTCTAATCATTTTAGCAAAGCGCTCAAAATCCTCATCATCCTTTTTCTGGATGGTTTAGGAGGAAAAGGCATGGGTTTCTGAACCCATGGTTCTCTTTCTTTACCGTGCTTCCTAGCAACAAAGTCTCTCTTATCATAACGTTGATTCTTTGATTGTGGGTTATCAAGATCAATAGCAAGTTCAATCTCTACATCATTGTTATTGCTAGGTTGAGCATCAACATGAACATTATCATTAACATTATCACTAGGTTCATGTTCATCACCAGATTGTGTTTCAGCATCAGAAATAGAAATATCATTGGGATTCTCAGGTGTGTCAACAACAGGTTTACGAGAAGCATGCAAAGTCGTATCATTTTTATTTTTCTTCTTCTTAGAAGGACTTGGTGCCTCAACATTAGTTCTCTCAGAATCCTGCTCAATTCTCTTAGGGTGGCCCTCAGGATACAAATGTTCCTGAGTCATTCTACCCCCTCTAGTCACAACTCTAACAGCATTATCGTTTTTCTTATTATTTAATTCATTGAGCAAATCATTTTCAGCCTTAAGCACTTGTTCTACTTGAGTGGTAACCATAGAAGCATGTTTACGAATGAGTTTAAGTTCACCTTTAACTCTAGACATATAGTCACTCAAGTGTTCAATCATATAAGCATTACGTTTCAATTGTCTACCAACATAAGCATTGAAGTTTTCTTGTTTAACAATAAAATTATCAAACTCATCTAAGCATTGGCTAGCAGACTTATAACAAGGAATATCACCTTCATCAAATCTATAGAGAGAATTTACCTTTACTATCTGTGTCGGGTTATCAAGACCATGTATTTCTTCAATATGTGGTAAATTCTTAACATCTTTAGCGTTAATACCCTTTTCTTTCATAGATTTCTTTGCCTCTTGCATATCTTCAGGACTGAGAAATAGAATACCTCTTTTCTTCGGGGTTGGCTTAGGAGTTGGTTCAGGAAGTGTCCAATTATTTTCATTAGTCAACATATTGTTCAATAGCAATTCATCTTGATCAACTGTTCTTTCCCTGAAAACACAACCAGCACAACTATCCAGGTGGTCTCTGGAAGCATCGGTTAGTCCATTATAAAAGATATCAAGTATTTCATTTTTCTTGAGAGGGTGATCAGGCAAAGCATTAAGTAATCGGAGAAGCCTCCCCAAGCTTGTGGGAGACTCTTTTCTTCAATTTGCACAAAATTGTATATTTCCCTTAAGGCAGCTTGTTCCTTATGAGCGGGGAAATATGAGAAGTAATAAATCATATCCTGTGGACTACGCACACAACCAGGATCAAGAGAATTAAACCATGTTTTAGCATCACCCTTTAATGAGAACGGAAATAATTTAAGGATATAGTAGTAACAAGTTTTCTCATCATTAGTGAATAGGGTGGCTATATCATTTAGTTTAGTAAGATGTGCCACAACAGTTTCAGATTCATAGCCATAAAAAGGGTCAGATTCAACCAAAGTAATTATCTCAGGATCAACAGAGAAATCATAATCCTTATCAGTAACACAGATAGGTGAAGTAGCAAATGCAGGGTCATATTTCATTCTAGCATTCAAAGATTTTTCTTTCAACTTAGCTAATAATTTCTTAAGATCATATCTACCATTGCAAGCAAGAAAGTGTCTAGCAGTTTCTTCATCCATAACATAACCCTCAGGCACAACAGGCAATTCATATCTAGGGGGAGAATCTTCACCATCACTTTCATCAATATTATCAGTATCAATAATTTCATTCTCTCTAGCCCTAGCAAGTTGTTCATCAAGAAATTCACCTAATGGCACAGTAGTATCAAGATAGAAGTAGTTTCATTATAAGTATCATGCATAGCAGAAGTGGCATCATCAATAACATGCGGCATATCAGAATTAATAGAAGAAGCAGGTTTAGGTGTCGCAAGTTTACTCAAAATAGAAGGTGAATCAAGTGCAGAGCTAGATGGCAGTTCCTTACCTCCCCTCGTAATTGAGGGAAAAATCTTAGTTCTTTCGTCTTTCAAGTTCCTCATAGTGACCAGCAGATATAAATCCCAAGTGACTCAATGAATAGGGCTATGCTCCCCGGCAATGGCGCCAGAAAATAGTCTTGATAACCCACAAGTATAGGGGATCGCAACAGTTTTCGAGGGTAGAGTATTCAACCCAAATTTATTGATTCAACACAAGGGGAGCCAAAGAATATTCTCAAGTATTAGCAGTTGAGTTGTCAATTCAACCACACCTAGATAACTTAATATCTGCAGCAAAGTATTTAGTACCAAAGTAGTATGGAAGTAATGGTAACGGTGGCAAAAGTAACAGTAGCATTTTTGTAGTAATTGTAACAGTGGCAACGGTAAAGTAACTAAGCAAAGAGCAATATGTGAAAAGCTCGTAGGCATTGGATCGGTGATGGAGAATTATGTCGGATGCGATTCCTCATGCAATAGTTATAACATAGGGTGACACAGAACTAGCTCCAATTCATCAATGTAATGTAGGCATGTATTCTGAATATAGTCATACGTGCTTATGGAAAAGAACTTGCATGACATCTTTTGTCCTACCCTCCCGTGGCAGCTGGGTCCTATTGGACACTAAGGGATATTAAGGCCTCCTTTTAATAGAGTACCGGACCAAAGCATTAACACTTAGTGAATACATGAACTCCTCAAACTACGGTCATCACCGGTAAGGATCCTGATTATTGTCACTTCGAGGTTAACGGATCATAACACATAATAGGTGACTATAGACTTGCAAGATAGGATCAAGAACTCACATATATTCATGAAAACATAATAGGTTCAGATATGAAATCATGGCACTCGAGCCCTAGTGACAAGCATTAAGCATAGCAAAGTCATAGCAACATCAATCTCAGAACATAGTGGATACTAGGGATCAAACCCTAACAAAACTAACTCGATTACTGATACGTCTCCAACATATCTATAATTTTTGATTGTTCCATGCTATATTATACTCTGTTTTGGATGTTTAATGGGCTTTATTATACACTTTTATATTATTTTTGGGACTAACCTATTAACTGGAGGCCCAGCCCAGATTGCTGTTTTTTGCCTATTTCAGTGTTTCGCAGAAAAGGAATATCAAACGGAGTCCAAACGGAATGAAACCTTCGGGAACGTGATTTTCGGAACAAACGTGATCCAGAGGACTTGGAGTGGACGTCAAGCAACCGACGAGGAAGCCACGAGGTAGGGGGCGCACCTACCCCCTGGGCGCGCCCTCCACCCTCGTGGCTCCACCGACCTACTTCTTCCTCCTATATATACCTACGTACCCCCAAACCATCAGTAGAGGAGCCAAAACCCTATTTCCACCGCCGCAACCTTCTGTACCCGTGAGATCCCATCTTGGGGCCTTTTCCGGCGCTCCGCCGGAGGGGGCATTGATCACGGAGGGCTTCTACATCAACACCATAGCCTCTCTGATGATGTGTGAGTAGTTTACCTCAGACCTTCGGGTCCATAGTTATTAGCTAGATGGCTTCTTCTATCTCTTTGGATCCCAATACAAAGTTCTCCTCGATTCTCTTGGAGATCTATTTGATGTAACTCTTCCTTTTGCGGTGTGTTTGTCGAGATCCGATGAATTGTGGGTTTATGATCAAGATTATCTATGAACAATATTTGAATCTCCTCTGAATTCTTTTATGTATGATTGGTTATCTTTGCAAGTCTCTTCGAATTATCAGTTTGGTTTGGCCTACTAGATTGATCTTTCTTGCAATGGGAGAAGTGCTTAGCTTTGGGTTCAATCTTGCGGTGCTCGATCCCAGTGACAGTAGGGGAAACGACACGTATTGTATTGTTGCCATCGAGGATAAAAAGATGGGGTTTATATCATATTGCATGAGTTTATCCCTCTACATCATGTCATCTTGCTTAAAGCATTACTCTGTTCTTATGAACTTAATACTCTAGATGCATGCTGGATAGCGGTCGATGTGTGGAGTAATAGTAGTAGATGCAGGCAGGAGTCGGTCTACTTGTCACGGACGTGATGCCTATATACATGATCATACCTAGATATTCTCATAACTATGCTCAATTCTATCAATTGCTCGACAGTAATTCGTTTACCCACCGTAATACTTATGCTATCTTGAGAGAAGCCACTAGTGAAACCTATGGCCCCCGGGTCTATTTTCCATCATATTAATCTTCCAACAACTAGTTATTTCTTTTGCCATTTATTTTGCTTTCTTTACTTTTACTCTTTACCATAAAAGTACCAAAAATATTATCTTATCATCTCTATCAGATCTCACTCTCGTAAGTGATCGTGAAGGGATTGACAACCCCTTTATCGCGTTGGTTGCGAGGTTCTTATTTGTTTGTGTAGGTGCGTGGGACTCGAGCGTAGTCTCCTACTGGATTGATACCTTGGTTCTCAAAAACTGAGGGAAATACTTACGCTACTTTACTCCATCACCCTTTCCTCTTCAAGGGAAAACCAGCGCAGTGCTCAAGAGGTAGCAAGAAGGATTTCTGGCGCCGTTGCCGGGGAGTCTACGCACAAGTCAAGACATACCAAGTACCCATCACAAACTCTTGTCCCTCGCATTACGTTATTTTCCATTTGCCACTCGTTTTCCTCTCCCCCACTTCACCCTTGCCGTTTTATTCGCCTTCTTTTCCGTTCGCCTCTTTTTCGCTTGCTTCTTGTTTGCTCGTGTGTTGGATTGCTTGCTTGTCACGATGGCTCTACCTAGATTTGGTGATCTTCACCTTAAAAGGTTAGAAGAGATTGAAAGCAACATCAGAAGTTTTATGACTTTGCAATTTGAGCATAATAATTTCTTTAGAAACAAGCTTAAAGAACAAAAAAGCTTTATGGGATACATGAATAAAGAGCTCAATGATATGTCTAAGGAATTTTATGGCTTGAAATCTCAGATTGCTCATCTCCAAAAATTAATAGCTGAAATCTCGGATAAGCAGGCCACCTTAGTTAATAAGATGGCCGCTAAACTAGAATTTTTTTATGAGAATAAAGATGAAGATCTAAAAGTTATTGATGTGTCCCCTATTAAATCTTTGTTTTGCAATATGAATCTTGATAATGATGGGACTGGAGATGAGTCAACTTTAGTTAGAAGGCGTCCCAAAAATTCGGAGTTTTTAGATCTTGATGCAAAATTTGGTAAAAGTGGGATTGAAGAGGTCAAAACTTTAGATATCAATGAACCCACTATTTTGGATTTCAAGGAATTTAATTATGATAATTTCTCTTTGATAGATTGTATTTCCTTGTTGCAATCCGTGCTAAATTCTCCTCATGCTTATAGTCAAAATAAAGCTTTTACCAAACATATCGTTGATGCTTTGATGCAATCTTATGAAGAAAAACTTGAGTTGGAAGTTTCTATCCCTAGAAAACTTTATGATGAATGGGAACCTGCAATTAAAATTAAAATTAAAGATCATGAATAATATGCTTTGTGTGATTTGGGTGCTAGTGTTTCCACGATTCCAAAAACTTTATGTGATTTGTTAGGTTTCCGCGAATTTGATGATTGCTCTCTAAACTTGCACCTTGCGGATTCCACCATTAAGAAACCTATGGGAAGAATTAATGATGTTCTTATTGTTGCAAATAGGAACTATGTTCCCGTAGATTTTATTGTTCTTGATATAGATTGCAATCCTTCATGTCCAATTATTCTTGGTAGACCTTTCATTAGAACGATTGGTGCAATTATTGATATGAAGGAAGGAAATATTAGATTCCAATTTCCGTTAAGGAAAGGCATGGAACACTTTCCTAGAAATAAAATAAAATAACCTTATGAATCAATTATGAGAGCCACTTATGGATTGCCTACCAAATATGGCAATACGTAGATCTATCCTTGTTTTTATGCCTAGCTAGGGGCGTTAAACGATAGCGCTTGTTGGGAGGCAACACAATTTTATTTTAGTTTTTTTGCTTTTTGCTCCTGTTTAGGAATAAATCTTTGATCTACTGGTTAAATTTTTTTTTGTGTTTTAATTAGTGTTTGTGTCAAGTTAAACCTATAGGATCTTCTTGGATGATAGTTATTTGATCATGCTGAAAATTCTAGAAACTTTCTGTTCACGAAAACAATTGTTTAAAATCACCAGAACGTGATAAAATACTGATTCCAATTGCAGAAGATCATTAAACAAATTATTTAGGTCTTCCTATTTTGGTAGATTTTGCTGAGTTCCAGAAGTTTGCGTTAGTTACAGATTACTACAGACTGTTCTGTTTTTGACAGATTCTGTTTTTCGTGTGTTGTTTGCTTATTTTGATGAGTCTATGGTTAGTAAAATAATTTATAAACCATAGAGAAGTTGGAATACAGTAGGTTTAACACCAATATAAATAAAGAACGAGTTCAATACAGTACCTTGAAGTGGTGTTTTGTTTCTTTCGCTAACGGAGCTCATGAGATTTTCTGTTAAGTTTTGTGTTGTCAAGTTTTCAAGTTTTGCGTAAGGATTTGATGGATTATGGAACAAGGAGTGGCAAGAGCCTAAGCTTGGGGATGCCCAAGGCACCCCAAGGTAAATCCAAGGACACCAAAAATCCAAAGCTTGGGGATGCCCCGGAAGGCATCCCCTCTTTCGTCTTCGTCCATTGGTAACTTTACTTGGAGCTATATTTTTATTCACCACATGATATGTGTTTTGCTTGAAGCGTCTTGTATGATTCGAGTCTTTGCTTTTTAGTTTACCACAATCATCCTTTCTGAATAAACTTTTGAGAGAGACACACATGATTCGGAATTTATTAGAATACTCTATGTGCTTCACTTATATCTTTTGAGCTATATAGTTTTTGCTCTAGTGCTTCACTTATATCTTTTAGAGCACGGCGATGGTTTTGTTTTATAGAAACTATTGTTCTCTCATGCTTCACTTATATCATTTTGAGAGTCCTACAAAACAGCATGGTAATTTGCTTAAAATGAGAAATTAGTCCTAATATGATAGGCATCCAAGATAGTAAAAACTTTCTTATAAGTGCGTTGAATACTAAGAGAAGTTTGATGCTTGATGATTGTTTTGAGATATGGAGGTAGTGATATTAAAGTTGTGCTAGTTGAGTAGTTGTGAATTTGAGAAATACTTGTGTGAAGTTTGCAAGTCCCGTAGCATGCACGTATGGTAAACGTTGTGTAACAAATTTGAAACATGAGGTGTTCTTTGATTGTCCTCCTTATGAGTGGCGGTTGGGGACGAGCGATGGTGTTTTCCTACCAATCTATCCCCCTAGGAGCATGCGCGTAGTGCTTGGTTTTTGATGACTTGTAGATTTTTGCAATAAGTATGTGAGTTCTTTATGACTAATGTTGAGTCCATGGATTATACGCACTCTCATCCTTCCATCATTGCTAGCCTCTTCGGTACCGTGCATTGCCCTTTCTCACCTTGAGAGTTGGTGCAAACTTCACCGGTGCATCCAAACCCCGTGATACGATACGCTCATCACACATAAACCTCTTTATATATTCCTCAAAACAGCCACCATACCTACCTATTATGGCATTTCCATAGCCATTCCGAGATATATTGCCATGCAACTTTCCACCGTTCCGTTTATCATGACACGTTTCATCATTGTCATATTGCCTTGCATGATCATGTAGTTGACATCTTATTTGTGGCAAAGCCACCATGCATATTATTTCATACATGTCACTCTTGAGTCATAGCCCATCCCGGTACACCGCTGGAGGCATTCATATAGAGTCATACTTTGTTCTAGTATCGAGTTGTAATCATTGAGTTGTAAATAAATAGAAGTGTGATGATCATCATTCATAGAGCATTGTCCCAAAAAAAAGAGGGAAAGGCCAAATAAAAAAAAGGAAAGGCCCAAAAAAGAAATAAAGAAGGTACAATGCTACTATCCTCTTTTCCACACTTGTGCTTCAAAGTAGCACCATGATTTTTTATGATAGAGAGTCTCTTGTTTTGTCACTTTCATATACTAGTGGGAATTTTTCGTTATAGAACTTGGCTTGTATATTCCAACAATGGGCTTCCTCAAATGCCCTAGGTCTTCGTGAGAAAGCAAGTTGGATGCACACCCACTTAGTTTCTTTTGTTGAGCTTTCATACATTTATAGCTCTAGTGCATCCGTTGCATGGCAATCCCTACTCCTTGCATTGACATCAATCGATGGGCATCTCCCTAGCTCGTTGATTAGCCGCGTCAATGTGAGACTTTCTCCTTTTCTGTCTTCTCCACATAACCCCCATCATCATATTCTATTCCACCCATAGTGCTATATCCATGGCTCACGCTCATATATTGCGTGAAAGTTGAAAAAAGTTTGAGATTACTAAAGTAAAAACAATTGCTTGGCTTGTCATCGGGGTTGTGCATGATGAGAGCATTCTTGTGTGACGAAAATGGAGCATGACCAAACTATATGATTTTGTAGGGATGAACTTTCTTTGGCCATGTTATTTTGAGAAGACATAATTGCTTAGTTAGTATGCTTGAAGTATTATTACTTTTATGTCAATATTAAACTTTTATCTTGAATCTTTCGGATCTGAATATTCATACCACAAATAAGAGAATTACATTCAAAATTATGCCAAGTAGCATTCCACATCAAAAATTCTGTTTTTATCATTTACCTACTCGAGGACGAGCAGGAATTAAGCTTGGGGATGCTTGATACGTCTCCAACGTATCTATAATTTTTATTGTTCCATGCTATATTATATTCTGTTTTGGATGTTTAATGGGCTTTATTATGCACTTTTATATTATTTTTGGGACTAACCTATTAACCGGAGGCCCAGCCCAGATTGTTGTTTTTGCCTATTTCAGTGTTTCGCAGAAAAGGAATATCAAACGGAGTCCAAACAGAATGAAACCTTCGGGAACATGATTTTTGGAACAAACGTGATCCAGAGGACTTGGAGTGGACGTCAAGCAACTGACAAGGAAGCCACGAGGCAGGGGGCGCGCCTACCCCCCTGGGCGAGCCCTCCACCCTCGTGGGCCCCTCGTGGCTCCACCGACCTACTTCTTCCTCCTATATATACCTACGTACCCCCAAACCATCAGCAGAGGAGCCAAAACCCTATTTCCATCGCCGCAACCTTCTGTACCCATGAGATCCCATCTTGGGGCCTTTTCCGGCGCTCCGCCGGAGGGGGCATTGATCACGGAGGGCTTCTACATCAACACCATAGCCTCTCCGATGATGTGTGAGTAGTTTACCTCAGACCTTTGGGTCCATAGTTATTAGCTAGATGGCTTCTTCTCTCTCTTTGGATCTCAATACAAAGTTCTCCTCGATTCTCTTGGAGATCTATTTGATGTAACTCTTCTTTTTGCGGTGTGTTTGTCGAGATCCGATGAATTGTGGGTTTATGATCAAGATTATCTATGAACAATATTTGAATCTCCTCTGAATTCTTTTATGTATGATTGGTTATCTTTGCAAGTCTCTTCGAATTATCAGTTTGGTTTGGCCTACTAGATTGATCTTTCTTGCAATGGGAGAAGTGCTTAGCTTTGGGTTCAATCTTGCGGTGCTCGATCCCAGTGACAGTAGGGGAAACGACACGTATTGTATTGTTGCCATCGAGGATAAAAAGATGGGGTTTATATCATATTGCATGAGTTTATCCCTCTACATCATGTCATCTTGCTTAAAGCGCTACTCTGTTCTTATGAACTTAATACTCTAGATGCATGCTGGATAGCGGTCGATGTGTGGAGTAATAGTAGTAGATGCAGGCAGGAGTCGGTCTACTTGTCACGGACGTGATGCCTATATACATGATCATACCTAGATATTCTCATAACTATGCTCAATTCTATCAATTGCTCGACAGTAATTCGTTTACCCACCGTAATACTTATGCTATCTTGAGAGAAGCCACTAGTGAAACCTATGGCCCCCGGGTCTATTTTCCATCATATTAATCTTCCAACAGCTAGTTATTTTTTTGCCGTTTATTTTGCTTTATTTACTTTTACTCTTTACCATAAAAATACCAAAAATATTATCTTATCATCTCTATCAGATCTCACTCTCGTAAGTGACCGTGAAGGGATTGACAACCCCTTTATCGTGTTGGTTACGAGGTTCTTATTTGTTTGTGTAGGTGCATGGGACTTGAGCATAGTCTCCTACTAGATTGATACCTTGGCTCTCAAAAACTGAGGGAAATACTTACGCTACTTTACTGCATCACCCTTTCCTCTTCAAGAGAAAACCAACGCAGTGCTCAAGAGGTAGCAATTACATGGTAAATCTCATCCAACCCATCACCGTCCAGCAAGCCTATGATGGAATTACTCACGCACGGCGGTGAGCATCATGAAATTGGTGATGGAGGAAGGTTGATGATGACGATGGCGATGGATTCCCCTCTCCGGAACACCGAACGGACTCCAGATCAGCCCTCCCGAGAGAGTTTAGGGCTTGGCGGCGGCTCTGTATCGTAAAACGCGATGAATCCTTCTCTTTGATTTTTTTCTCCCCGAACGTGAATATATGGAGTTGGAGTTGAGGTCGGTGGAGCACCAGGGGCCCCACGAGGCAGGGGGCGCGCCCAGGGGGTAGGAACGCCCCCACCCTCGTGGACAGGGTGTGGGGCCCCTGACGTTGATTCGTTCGCCGGTATTTTTTATTAATTCCAAAAATATTCTCCATGAAGTTTCAGGTCATTCCGAGAACTTTTATTTCTGCACAAAAATAGCACCATGGCAATTCTGCTGAAAACAGCGTCAGTCCGGGTTAGTTCCATTCAAATCATGCAAGTTAGAGTCCAAAACAAGGGCAAAAGTGTTTGGAAAAGTAGATACGATGGAGACGTATCATGGGGGCGCCTCTAACACACATCAATTGTTCCAAGCCGTGTGCAGCTCCCCCCTCCACGGTTTACGCCTCCGGTCATATTCACGTAGCGCTTAGGCGAAGCCCTGCGCTGATCACTTCACCATCACCGTCACCACGACGTCGTGCTGACGGAACTCTCGCTCGACACTTTGCTGTATCAAGAGTTCGAGGGACGTCATCGAGCTGAACGTGTGCAGAACTTAGAGGTGTCGTACGTTCGGTGCTTGATCGGTTGAATCGAGAAGACGTTCAACTACATCAACCGTGTTAAGCAAACTCTTCCGCTTTCATTCTACGAGGGTACGCGGACACACTCTCCCCCTCTCGTTGATATGCATCTCCTAGATAGATCTTGCGTGAGCGTACAATTTTTTTTAAAATTGCATGCTACGTTTCCCAACAATTGCACCATGGTTGTCGGACCAAGTGCTTCCCGAATATCCTGAACCCAAGAGTGTAGGTGAAGACCATCGCGCACGCTGCATTCCTTATGCTAGCGGCGCAGGACGAGTGCGTAGACGAGTGGAGCAATCTCGGCCACGGATCTACCATCAATCCAATGGTCGGTCCAGAATCTGCAGCTGTCACCCGTGCCAAGCTGCCAGGTCATGGAGGCTCTGAAGATGGCACTCACATTTGTGTCGTGAGGTATGTGAAGGTGACTCCTAGGTCGTGAGGGGTCCGTGCGCTGGAGCCAAAGCCACCGGACGCGTAGAGAGATGCCCGCACGGTAGATATCTCGGTTGCCAAGTGAAAGGATCGATATGGTTGACTAGAGGGGGGTGAATAGGCAACTAACAATTTTTAGCTTTTCTTTACTAAATTAAACTTAGCATCAAAGTAGGTTGTCTAGATATGCAACTAGGTGAGCAACCTATATGATGCAACAACAACAAGCACACAAGCAAGCAAGGGATGCAACACAATATAAGCTTGCACAAGTAAAGGTAAGAGATAACCAAGAGTGGAACCGGTGGAGACGAGGATGTGTTACCGAGGTTCCTTCCCTTAGAGAGGAAGTACGTCTCCGTTGGAGCGGTGTGGAGTCACAGTGCTCCCCAAGAAGACACTAGGGCCACCGTATTCTCCTCACGCCCTCACACAATGCAAGATGCCGTGATTCCACTATTGGTGCCCTTGAAGTCGGCGATCGAACCTTTACAAACAAGGTTGGGGCTATCTCCACAACTTAATTGGAGGCTCCCAACGACACCACGAAGCTTCACCACAATGGAATATGGCTCCGCGGTGACCTCAACCGTCTAGGGTGCTCAAACACCCAAGAGTAACAAGATCCGCAAGGGATTAGTGGGGGAATCAAATTTCTCTTGGTGGAAGTGTAGATCGGGGCCTTCTCAACCAATCCCTAGAAAATCAACAAGTTTGATTGGCTAGGGACAGA
This sequence comes from Triticum aestivum, assembly GCF_018294505.1. Taxonomy (NCBI): domain Eukaryota; kingdom Viridiplantae; phylum Streptophyta; class Magnoliopsida; order Poales; family Poaceae; genus Triticum; species Triticum aestivum. The sequence continues at coordinate 287,981,342 of NC_057811.1, forward strand.
GATCGGGCGAAAATGGAGTTTTGAGCAACAATGGAGCTTGGGGAGGGAAGAGGTGGTCTTCTTGGGGAAGAAGACCCCCTTTATATAGTGGGGGAAAAGATCCAACCGTTACCCCCTCACTCAGCCCGCGAGACGCAGTACTACTGCATACGCTCGCGGTACTACCGCAAGGGACTGTGGTACTACTGCTATGCGGTGCGGTACTACCGCTCGCGCGGTAGAGGCCAGATGAGGTCCTGTTGCACTGGGCAATGAGCGGTAGAACCACCGGAGCGGTACTACCGCGCGCCCCTACGGTACTACCGTAAGGCAGGGCTCAACTAGTGCTGGAAAATGCACGGAAGTAATAAATTGCTTCCGTAGCTACTTCCACTGAGGTTGGAGCTGTGTAAAAACCCGACACGGTACTACAGCTCGCAGGGAGCTGTACTACCACGTAGGGGCGGAAGTAAAAAATTACATCCGCACCTACTTCCGCATGCGCCAGCGTGTGGGCTAGAGGCAGCGGTACTACCACTTGGTGCGATACTACTGCTTGCGGTACTACCGCACGCCCCCGCGATACTACTGCTCCCTTGAGCAGTACTACCACACGCCACAGGAGCTTTAGTACTTGGTAGCCTTCACATCGCAGAGACAAGGATAAGCGGATGGTGCTCCGTCGAAGCGAAGGAAAGGTGGTGCAAAGGAACAGATGTGTACGTGTTGATTCAACCCTAACCTTTCTGAAGCGGACCCCCTCTTAATAGTACGACTTTCCTACGACTCAAATCCACCGAAAAGAAACGTAGAGAACCATCGACTTCGATAGGCTCCAAGGGGCACCGAATCTTCTTGTGCCTAGACATGAGATATCTGAAATGCTCAACGCACTTGATTAGTTCGCAAATGCACTGTCATCAATCACCAAAACCACATAGGGAGAAATATGCCCTTACACCAAGCCCGCCGAGAGAGATGGGGCGGCAGACACGTTGCCAGTTGACGAGGCATTGGCCACCATTGGCCTCCTTGTGGCCGGCCCAGAGGAATCCGCGGATGATCCGGTTCACCTTCTTGATGGCCGTTCTGTTGAAGGCGATGGCAGTAAGGAAATGTATGGGGATGGCACAGAAGACGTGACGCACAAGGGCAAGGCGATCAGCACTAGAGAGCATGGAAGCCCGCCATGTGGATACCTCCTGCACTCTTAACTAGAAAATGAAAGAACCTTAAAAACAGAAGAAAAAATGAGTGTTTAGAGCTGCAACCTGTAAATTCGGGCCATCAAACGCCCGCGGACGGACACTGACTGGGCACTTCTCAAATCCCGTTGTTCACATCCGTGTATCTCATATCTGGTACCCTATATCCATATTAAAGCATGCAACATAGATCATCAAACAAACGTAGAATCGGACATAGAAATGGACATTTCGATCATCAAAAGATCACCAACGGATGTCCAAAAGATCACCAAAGTTCACATAATTCAAATAAACGCCAGACAAGTTTAAACTACATTACTAAAAACATGAAAGTAAAGACAAAGACGGCGGAGCTTCACCACTTCCTTGCCGGCCCTTTGCCTTTCCGGTAGCTGGAGCAGTTGTGGATGTCGGCGGCTGGTGGAGGATCGGATGAGGAGCCGTGGTCATTGTCGCCGTCCCTGTATGATAATCCCCAAGTGCAGGGAATCATCGTAGAAATTCCCAATGGTGGAAATGATAAGTATGGAGTGTCGAACCCACAAGGAGCTAAAGGTAAGATCAATATTCTCTCAAGTCCTATCTGCCACTGATACGACTCTACGTACACCGAACGTTTGCTTCCAACTAGAAACGAGAAATAAAACTACGCTGTGGTTATGCAGAGGATAACTTTGCATGATATCAGAGAGCTAAAATATAAAAGTAGGTGATGTTATCATAAATTTAGAATATAATACTAAATATTATAAATAGCGAGTGTGGAATAATGATGGATCGGTGTGCGGATTTGTCCTAGGCAATCGTTAACAAGACCGGTGGTCGTCATTGCAATTTCATATAAGGGAGAGGCATAAGCTAACATACTTTCTCTACTTGGATCATATGCACTTATGATTGGAACTCTAGCAAGCATCCGCAACTACTAAGGATCATTAAGGTAAAACCCAACCATAGCATTAAAGCATCAAGTCCTCTTTATTCCCATACGCAACAACCCCCTTACTCGGGTTTGTGTTTAAGTCACTCACCAACCCACTATAAGCGAATCATGAACGTATTGCAACACCCTACAGCGGGAATGCCTCACGCTTGCGCGACACGGAGGGCACCATAGGACAGCACCAAAATAAAAAATACAACTCGTACCAATCTAGATCATCAATCAACCCAAAGACAAAGGATATCTACTCAAAACATCATAAGATGGCAACACATCATTGGATCATAATATGTGGCATAAAGCACCGTGTTCAAGTAGGGATTACAGGGGGGTGTGGGAGAGTGGACCGCGTAAAATAGATGAGGATGGTGATGATGATGGTGATGTTGATGAAGACGATCACCGCGGCGATGATTCCCCTCCCGATGGCACTCCGGCACCACCGAGAGAGAGGAGGAGAGGTTCTCCCCCTTGTGCTTCCTCCTCCATGGCCTCCCCCTAGATGGGGAGAGGTTCTCCCTCTGGTCCTTGGCCTTCATGGCGATGATCCTCCATGGCCTCCGGTGATGATGGCCCCCTCCGGCAGGGTGCCAGAGAGGGCCTAGATTGATTTCTCGTGGCTACAGAGGCTTGCGGCGGCGGGACTTCCGATCTAGGTTAATTTCTGGGGGTTTCTGTATTTATAGGAATTTTTGGCATTGGTTTCACGTCAGGGGGGTCTCCGAGTTGTCCACGCCCAGGGGGGTGGGCGTTCCCACCACCCTCGTGGATGATACGTCTCTGTCGTATCTACTTTTCCAAACACTTTTGCCCTTGTTTTGGACTCTAACTTGCATGATTTGAATGGAACTAACCCGGACTGCCGCTGTTTTCAGCAGACTTTCCATGGTGTTATTTATGTGCAGAAACAAAAGTTCTCGGAAAGACCTGAAACTCCACGGAACATCTATTTGGAAAATAAGAAAAATACCGGAAGAAAAATCCACGTCAGCGGGCCCACACCCTGCCCACGAGGGTGGGGGGCGCGCCCCCTACCTCGTGGGCCCCCTGATGCTCCACCGACCTCAACTCCAACTCCATATATTCAATTTCGGGGAGAAAAAAATCAGAGAGAAGGATTCATCGTGTTTTATGATACGGAGCCGCCGCCAAGCCCTAAAACCTCTCGGGAGGGCCGATCTGGAGTCCGTTCGGGGCTCCGGAGAGGGGGATTCGTCGCCATCGTCATCATCAACCATCCTCCATCACCAATTTCATGATGCTCACCGCCGTGCGTGAGTAATTCCATCGTAGGCTTGCTAGACGGTGATGGGTTGGATGAGATCTATCATGTAATCGAGTTAGTTTTGTTAGGGTTTGATCCCTAGTATCCATTATGTTCTGAGATTGATGTTGCTATGACTTTGCTATGCTTAATGCTTGTCACTAGGGCCCGAGTGCCATGATTTCAGATATGAACCTATTATGTTTTCATGAATATATGTGAGTTCTTGATCCTATCTTGCAAGTCTATAGTCACCTACTATGTGTTATGATCCGGCAACCCCGAAGTGACAATAATCGGGACCACTCCCGGTGATGACCATAGTTTGAGGAGTTCATGTATTCACTATGTGTTAATGCTTTGTTCCGGTACTCTATTAAAAGGAGGCCTTAATATCCCTTAGTTTCCATTAGGACACCGCTGCCACGGGAGGGTAGGACAAAAGATGTCATGCAAGTTCTTTTCCATAAGCATGTATGACTATATTCGGAATACATGCCTACATTACATTGATGAACTGGAGCTAGTTCTGTGTCACCCTATGTTATGATTGTTACATGATGAACCGCATCCGGCATAATTCTCCATCACCGATCCAATGCCTACGAGCTTTTCATATACTGTTCTTCGCTTATTTACTTTTCCTTTGCTACTCTTACAATCACTACAAAACACCAAAAATATTACTTTTGCTACCGTTACTTTTGTTACCGTTACCACTACTATCATACTACTTTGCTACTAAATACTTTGCTGCAGATACTAAGTTATCCAGGTGTGGTTAAATTGACAACTCAACTGCTAATACTTGAGAATATTCTTTGGCTCCCCTTGTGTCGAATCAATAAATTTGGGTTGAATACTCTACCCTCGAAAACTGTTGCGATCCCCTATACTTGTGGGTTATCAAGACTATTTTCTGGCACCGTTGCCGGGGAGCATAGCTCTATTCTTTGAGTCACTTGGGATTTATATCTGCTGGTCACTATGAAGAACTTGAAAGACGCTAAGACAACAATTTATCCCTCAACTACGAGGGGAGGTAAGGAACTGCCATCTAGCTCTGCACTTGATTCACCTTCTGTTTTGAGTAAGCCTGCGACACCTAAACTTGCTTCTGCTATTCGTTCTGATATGTTGCATGTTATTGATGATGCCACTTCTGCTATGCATGATACTTATGATGAAACTACTTCTATGCTTGATACTACTGTGCCACTTAGTGAATTTCTTGATGAACAAATTGCTAGGGTTAGAGAGAAAGAAATTATTGAAACTGATTATATTGATGAAAGTGATGATGAAGACTCGTCTGCTATTCCTGAGGGTTATGTTTTTGAAAAAGAAGCTGCTTTAGCTATTTTAGCTTGCAAAGATAGATATGAGCTCAAGAGGTTATTAGCTAAATGGAGGCAGCAATCTCTTAATGCTAGAATGAAACCTGACCCTGATTTTGCTACTTCACCTATCTGTATTACTGATAAGGATTATGAATTCTCTGTTGATCCTGATATAATTACTTTGGTTGAATCTGATCCTTTTCATGGCTATGAATCTGAAACTGTTGTGGCACATCTTACAAAATTAAATGATATAGCCACCCTGTTCACTAATGATGAGAGATCTCGCTATCTTTATATCCTTAAAATATTTCCGTTCTCATTAAAGGGTGATGCTAAGATATGGTTTAATTCTCTTGATCCTGGTTGTGTGCGTAGTCCCTAGGATATGATTTATTACTTCTCTGCGATATTTCCCTGCTCATAAGAAACAAGCTGCTTTAAGGGATATATATACAACTTTGTGCAAATTGAAGAAGAGAGTCTCCCACAAGCTTGGGGGAGGCTTCTCAAGTTACTTAATGCTTTGCCTGATCATCCTCTTAAGAAAAATGAAATACTTGATATCTTTTATAATGGACTAACCGATGCTTCCAGAGATTACCTGGATAGTTGTGCTGGTTCTGTTTTCAGGAAAGAACACCGGATGAAGCTGAAATTCTATTGAATAATATGTTGGACAAATGAAAATAATTGGACACTTCCTGAGCCAATTCCTGAGCCTATTCCTAAACCAACTCCGAAGAAGAGAGGTGTTCTATTTCTCAGTCCTGAAGATATGCAAGAGGCAAAGAAATCAATGAAAGAAAAGGGTATTAAAGCTGAAGATGTTAAGAATTTACCTCCTATTGAAGAAATACATGGTCTTAATTTACCGCCTGTTGAAGAAATACATGGTCCTAATCCATTACCTATTGAAGAAACTCATGGTCTTGATAACCCGACACAGGTAGTAAAGGTAAATTCTCTCTATAGATTTGATGAAGGTGATATTCCTCACTATAAGTCTGCTAGACAATGCTTAGAAGAGTTTGATAATTTTATTGTCAAACAAGAAAACTTCAATGCTTATTTTGCTAGACAATTGAAATACAATTCTGATATGCTTGAACACTTGGGTGATTATATGCCTAGAGTTAAAGGTGAACTTAAACTCATTAGTAAACATGCTTCTATGGTTACCACTCAAGTAGAACAAGTACTTAAAGCTCAAAATGATTTGCTCAATGAATTGAATAGTAAGAAAAATGATTATGCTGTTAGAGTGGCTACTAGAACTGGTAAGATGACTCGGGAACCTTTGTATCATGAAGGCCACCCTAACAGAATTGAGCAAGATTCTTAGAGAAATAATATTGATGCACCTAGTTCTTCTAAAAAGAAGAAAAAGATAAATGATAGGACTTTGCATGTTTCTAGTGAACCTATTGCTGAACCACCTGAGAATCCAAACGATATTTCTATCTCTGATGCTGAAACACAATCTAGTAATGAACATGAACCTAGTGAAAATGTTAATGAGGATGTCCATGATGATGCTCAACCTAGTAATGACAATGATGTAGAAATTGAACCTGCTGTTGATCTTGATAACCCACAATCAAAGAATCAACGTTATAATAAGAGAGACTTTGTTGCTAGGAAACACGGTAAAGAAAGAGAACCTTGGGTTCAGAAGCCCATGCCTTTTCCTCCCAAACCATCCAAGAAAAAGGATGATGAGGATTTTGAGCGCTTTGCTGAAATGATTAGACCTATCTTTTTGTGTATGCGATTAACTGATATGCTCAAAATGAATCCTTATGCTAAGTATATGAAAGATATTGTTACTAATAAAAGAAAGATACCGGAAACTGAAATTTCCACCATGCTTGCTAATTATACTTTTAAAGGTGGAATACCAAAGAAACTTGGAGATCCAGGAGTACCTACTATACCATGCTCCATTAAGAGAAACTATGTTAAAACTGCTTTATGTGATCTTGGAGCCGGTGTTAGTGTTATGCCTCTCTCTTTATATCGTAGACTTGATTTGAATAAGTTGACACCTACTCAAATATCTTTGCAAATGGCTGATAAATCAACTGCTATACCTGTCGGTATTTGTGAGGATGTGCCTGTTGTGGTTGCAAACGTTACTATTTTAACGCACTTTGTTATTCTTGATATTCCCGAGGACGATAGCATGTCTATTATTCTTGGAAGACCTTTTTTGAATATTGCAGGGGCAGTTATTGATTGCAATAAAGGCAATGTCACTTTTCATGTTAATGGTAATGACCATATGGTACACTTTCCGAGGAAACAACCTCAAGTTCACAGTATCAATTCTATTGGAAAAATTCCATCGATTATTTTTGGAGGTTTTGAATTTCCTCTTCCTACTGTCAAGAAGAAATATGATATTCTTATTATTGGGGATGTGCATATCCCTGTTGAGGTAACATAGTGTTATTCGAAATTTCTCCGGTTTCATGTTATTCAGAATGAGTTTGTTAACAAGACCTGATCAACCTTGTTAGTGGATTCTTTTTGATGAGCATGAGATGGATGAAACTAGAAGGCACGACTTTCTGTACCCTCCTTCTACTTTCTGTTATTTAGTTGAAATAAAGTAAAAATAGTATTTTTCTGTCTGTTTTCTGATTTATCCGTGCAATATAAAAATACCCCGAAAATAAAAGTTCTCCAAATGCCCTGTAAATGGAATATGATTTTTTCTGGAATATTTGAGAATATCTGGCACTGAGAACACAGCAGGAGGGGCAAGCACCTGGCCACGAGGGTGGAGGGCATGCCCCCCTGCCTCGTGGGCCCACGGTGGCCCCCTCCACTTATTCCTGCACCCACACACTCCTTCCTCCCACAAACACCAATATCCAGCTCAAGCACGAGTTCTAGCTCATCTTGCTGCGATTTTCGATCTCCTTGCTCAAAGCACCTCTCACAAAACTGCTTGGGGGGATTGTTCCTTGGTATGTGACTCCTCCATTGGTCCAATTAGTTTTTGTTCTAGTGCTTTATTCATTGTAAATTTGTGCTTCCTAGGTGACCATGTTCTTGAGCTTGCATGTCAAATTTATATGGTTCCAAGTAGTTCTAATGCATGATATAGTCTCTAGGCACTTGTAGGAGTAGTTGCTATCAATTTTGTTGAGCTTGGTTCACTTTTGTTTGAAGTTACTAAAAATTTCAGAAATTTTTCAGAGGAAGAAATATGCTTAGGAAAATGTTTCGAGGTGGTTCTTCAAGGAAGCAAGGACCCAGGCTTGCAATGTGTGATGCTAACGATGAGCCACCGAGAGACGCTCCAGTGCGGCCCTGTGAATGGCCTTCAGAAAATTTTATGGATCGAGCGGGAATCAAGGAAGAATTTAACGCATATTTGCGTAACGCTGATCTTGTGAGCTTCGAGGCAGAGAAGTGCAGCCAATACCACCATCTCACTAGTTCATTTGTGAGGAGAGAGGAGGCAGATGAGTACGAGAGGAGGGCGGAGGCAGCTCGCCACCACGCTGCAGCTCAGGAGGTGATAGCCGCTGCATCTCAGTACGACCCCGGCTACAACTACGGATATCCGTCAGGCCATCCGTGGCAATGAACCAACTTAGGCCAAAAGCCTAAGCTTGGGGGAGTACGTATTTCCCACCGACATTACATTTATGTTCACACACACTCATTGCTAGATGTCGGTACTCATACTCTTTCACTGTAATATCCATGCTAGTTTATTTTCTTTTTCCTGCTTTCTTTTTGTGTGTTTAATAAACCTTAAGAAAAACAAAAAAAATTAGTGTAGCTTTAGCTAGTTTACTTTTCTTGCTGTAGTAGTAATAATTAAAAAGAAAACCCAAAAAGATTTCCTGTTCTTCTTTTGCTTGTTGGGAGCTTTCCCGTGTAAATAGTTTCTTTTCTTTGGGGGTCGATAGGAGAGGACCATAATTAAATTGTTGAAGTGGCTCTTATATGCATTATTGTTGATTTAACCAAGAGTCCATATTGCCTTGTCTTCTCCTGTTTATTGAATGCTCGCAGATTCCAGCTTAGTCCAATGCACGTGCACTCCTATTATTATTCACATCGTTCGGTCATGCAAGTGAAAGGCAATTATGATGATATATGATGAACTGACTGAGATGAGAAAAGCTGGTATGAACTCGACCTCTCTTGTTTTTGTAAATATGATTAGTTCATCATTCCTGATTCAGCCTATTATGAATAAACATGTTTGCAATGACAATTAGAGATCATAGTTGCTCGTTCCATGCTTGATTAGCTATGAGTTATAATGGTTTACCTTGCGTGCCAACATGCTATTAAAATGGTTGTGATGTGGTATAGTGGGGTGGTATCCTCCTTTGAATGATTTAAGTGACTTGACTTGGCACATGTTCACGCATGTAGTTGAAACAAATCAACATAGCCTTCACGATATTTATGTTCATGGTGGATTATATCCTACTCATGCTTGCACTCAATGTTCATTAATTTTAATGCATGTTCATGACTGTTGTCGCTCTCTAGTTGGTCGCTTCCCAGTCTTTTGCTAGCCTTCACTTGTACTAAGCAGGAATACTGCTTGTGCATCCAATCCCTTAAACCCGAAAGTTATTCCATATGAGTCCACTATACCTTCCTATATGCGGTATCTACCTGCCGTTCCAAGTAAATTTGTATGTGCCAAACTCTAAACCTTCAAATAAACATTCTGTTTTGTACGCTTGAATAGCTCATGTATCAACTAGGGCTGCCCTTATCTTCCATGCTAGGCGGGCTATTCTCTAGAGGAGTGGACTCCACTCCTCACTCACGAGAAAATGGCTAGTCACCGGGATGCCCAGTCCCATGCTTTATGCAAACTAAATCAAAATAATTGCAAACAAAACTCCCCCTGGGACTGTTGCTTGTTGGAGGCACTCGTTGTTTCGAGCAAGCCATGGATTGATGCTTGTTGGTGGAGGGGGAGTATAAACTTTACCATTCTGTTTGGAAACCGCCTATAATGTGTGTAGCATGGAAGATATCGCCATATTTTGGTTGTTATGTTGACAATGAAAGTATGCCGCTCAAAATATTATTTATCTCTATTTCAAAATCGAGCTCTGGCACCTCTACAAATCCCTGCTTCCCTCTGCGAAGGGCCTATCTATTTACTTTTATGTTGAGTCATCACCCTCTCATTAAAAAGCACTAGCTGGAGAGCGCAACTGTCATTTGCATCCATTACTATTAATTTATATTGGGTATGACTATGATTGGATCTCTTTTACCATGAATTACAATGTCTAGTCAGTCCTTGATCTTTAAAGGTGCTCTGCATTTATGTTTTGCGGTCTCAGAAAGGGCTAGCGAGATACCATCTTATTATATCATATCATGATTGTTTTGAGAAAGTGTTGTCATCCGAGATTTATTATTATGGCTCGCTAGTTGATTATGCCATTGATATGAGTAAACATGAGACCTAAGAGTTATTGTGAATGTGGTTAGTCATAATCTTTGCTGAAAACTTGAATGCTGGCTTTACATATTTACAACAACAAGAGCAAATAGAGTTTGTAAAAGTTTTTCTTTATCACTTTCAGTTTATCAACTGAATTGCTTGAGGACAAGCAAAGGTTTAAGCTTGGGGGAGTTGATACGTCTCCGTCGTATGTACTTTTTTAAACACTTTTGCCCTTGTTTTGGACTCTAACTTGCATGATTTGAATGGAACTAACCCGGACTGCCGCTGTTTTCAGCAGACTTTCCATGGTGTTATTTATGTGCAGAAACAAAAGTTCTCAGAATGACCTGAAACTCCGCGGAACATCTATTTGGAAAATAAGAAAAATACCAGAAGAAAATCCACGTCAGGGGGCCCACACCCTGCCCACGAGGGTGGGGGCGCGCCTGCCCCCTAGGGCGCGCCCCCTACCTCGTGGGCCCCCTGACGCTCCACCGACCTCAACTCCAACTCCATATATTCACTTTCGGGGAGAAAAAAATCAGAGAGAAGGATTCATCGCGTTTTACGATACGGAGCCGCCGCCCAGCCCTAAAACCTCTCGGGAGGGCTGATCTGGAGTCCGTTCGGGGCTCCGGAGAGGGGGATTCGTCGCCATCGTCATCATCAACCATCCTCCATCACCAATTTCATGATGCTCACCGCTGTGCGTGAGTAATTCCATTGTAGGCTTGCTAGACGGTGATGGGTTGGATGAGATCTATCATGTAATTGAGTTAGTTTTGTTAGGGTTTGATCCCTAGTATCCACTATGTTCTGAGATTGATGTTGTTATGACTTTGCTATGCTTAATGCTTGTCACTAGGGCCCGAGTGCCATGATTTCAGATCTGAACCTATTATGTTTTCATGAATATATGTGAGTTCTTGATCCTATATTGCAAGTCTATAGTCACCTACTATGTGTTATGATCCGGCAACCCCGGAGTGACAATAATCGGGACCACTCCCGGTGATGACCATAGTTTGAGGAGTTCATGTATTCACTATGTGCTAATGCTTTGTTCCGGTACTCTATTAAAAGGAGGCCTTAATATCCCTTAGTTTCCATTAGGACCCCGCTGCCACGGGAGGGTAGGACAAAAGATGTCATGCAAGTTCTTTTCCATAAGCACGTATGACTATATTCGGAATACATGCCTACATTACATTGATGAACTGGAGCTAGTTCTGTGTCACCCTATGTTATGATTGTTACATGATGAACCGCATCCGGCATAATTCTCCATCACCGATCCAATGCCTACGAGCTTTTCATATACTGTTCTTCGCTTATTTACTTTTCCTTTGCTACTGTTACAATCACTACAAAACACCAAAAATATTACTTTTGCTACCGTTACTTTTGTTACCGTTACCACTACTATCACACTACTTTGCTACTAAATACTTTGCTGCAAATACTAAGTTATCCAGGTGTGGTTGAATTGACAACTCAACTACTAATACTTGAGAATATTCTTTGGCTCCCCTTGTGTCGAATCAATAAATTTGGGTTGAATACTCTACCCTCGAAAACTGTTGCGAGCCCCTATACTTGTGGGTTATCAGTGGACAGCCCGGAACTCTTCTGGACCAACTCTTTTGCTCCAGGGGCTTCTTTTGGTCCATAAAAAATCAACAAAAATTGGCACATCAATTGGACTCCGTTTGATATTCCTTTTCTGTAAAACTCAAAAACAAGGAAAAAACAGAAACTGGCACTGGGTTCTAGGTTAATAAGTTAGTCCCAAAAATCATATAAAATAGCATATAAATGCATATAAAACATCTAAGGTGGATAATATAATAGCATGAATACTTTATAAATTATAGATACGTTGGAGACGTATCAGGATCCCCAAGCTTAATTCCTGCTCATCCTCGAGTAGGTAAATGATAAAAGAAATAATTTATGAAGTGTGAATGCTACCAGGTGCACAAGTTTGATCAATGATAATTTCAATCACCTTTTCTAGCATCATTATATGTCATAACAGTAGCTCATCTCATGAAACTTTTCATGATCAAGTAACAAGCTATTCACATGTTAAAGTATAGATCATAAACTTTCTTGAAAACTAACAAACAGTGCTCTTAGTCATCAAACAATTGCAATTCATCTTATTTTCAGGAAGGGTCTATGTCAGAGCTTTGATTTAGCAAACTCCACATACTCAACTATCATTTAATCTTTCGCAATTGCTAACACTCACGTGATATTTATGGGTTCAAAGTTTTAATCGGACACAAAGAAAGATAGGGGCTTATAGATTCGCCTCCCAACCTTTTACCTCAAGGGTAATGTCAACAATAATAGTTCATGATAACTTACATCCAATTGGATATATATATCAGGATCTTTCCAACACAATGTGCTTGCCAAAGGATAAAATGTAAAAAGAAAAGGTGAAGATCACCATGACTCTTGCTTAAGGTAGAAGATAAAAGTAAAAGATAGGCCCTTCGCAGAGGGAAGCAGAGGTTGTCATGTGCTTTTAAGGTTGGATGCACAAAATCTTAATGCAAAAGAATGTCACTTTATATTGCCTCTTGTGATAGAGACCTTTATTATGCAGTCCGTCGCTTTTATTTCTTCCCTATCACAAGTTCGTATAAAGCTTATTTTCTTCGCACTAATAGAGCATACATATTTAGAGAGCAATTTTTATTGCATGCACCGATGACAACTTACTTGAAGGATCTTACTCAATCCATAGGTAGGTATGGTGGACTCTCATGGCAAAACTAGTTTAAGGGATATTTGGAAGCACAAGTAGTATCTCTACTTGGTGCAAAGAATTTGGCTAGCATAAGGGGGAAAGGCAAGCTCATCATGTTGGATGATCCATGACAATATATTTTATTTCGGATATAAGAAAACATAACCCATTACGTTGTCTTCCTTGTCCAACATCAACATTTTAGCATGTCATATTTTAATGAGTGCTCACAATTACAAAAGATGTCCAAGATAGTATATTTATATGTGATATCTCTCTTCCTTCAATATTCTTTCATGAATTGTTCAAGTGACCAATTCTGAGTTTGCTAACCTTCAATAAGTTTACTACCTATACTTATTATGTGTGAAGTCATTACTCCCCATGTTATAAGCATATGAAACATATATAAATTCAGATTTATGATATTCAATTCATTCAACCATTTACTCATAGGATATACGTGAAGCACGTGAGTAAATGACAAACTACTCCAAAAAGATATAAGTGAAGAACACTGAGTAGGCAAATAATTAACTAGCCATGGGAGAATTCTATTTCATTCAAGATTTCAGATCCAATGATTTTATTCAAACAGCAAGTAAAAATGAAAATACACTCCAAGCAAAACACATATCATGTGACGAATAAAAATATAGCTCCGAGTAAGGTATACCGATAGTTTTGAAGACGAAAGAGGGGATGCCTTTCGGGGCATCCCCAAGCTTAGGCGCTTGAGTATTCCTTGAATATTACCTTGGGGTTCCTTGGGAATCCCCAAGCTTAGGGTCTTTCTACTCCTTATTCTCCTCATATCGATATCTCACTCAAAGCTTGAAAACTTCAATCACACAAAACTTAACGGAACTTCGTGAGATAGGTTAGTATAATAAAGAGTAAACCATTCACTTTGGTATTGTCAAAGACAAGGTTCATAATTGTTCTCACACCATTCCTACTGTACCATATCATTTCTACAATTTATATTGAGAAATATAAGCCATAGAAACTAGAAAACAAGCAAACTATGCGATGAAAACATAATCTGTCAGAAACAGAACAGTCTGTAATGATCTGAACAGCAACCATACTTCTGCTACTCCAAAAATTATGAAATAAATTGGTTGACGTGAGGCATTTGTTTATTAATCTTCTGCAAAAAGAATCAACTCAAAATCACTCTTCTGTAAAAAATGGCAGCTATATCTCGTGAGGGCAAAGTTTCTGTTTTTTACAGCAAGATCACATTAACTTTCACCCAAGTCTTCCCAAAGGTCTTGCTTGGCACTTTATTTAAACAAAATCTATAAAACATGATTAATACAGTAGCTTAATCATGTAAACACACAAAAACAGTAAGGGTAAATATTGGGTTGTCTTCCAACAAGCGCTTTTCTTTAGTGCCTTTTAGCTAGGCATGATGATTTCAATGATGCTCACATAAAAGAAAAGAATTGAAACATAAAGAGAGCATTATGAAGAATATGACTAGCATATTTGAATCTAACCCACTTCCTATGCCTAGGGATTTTGTGAGCACATAATTTATAGGAACAAGAATCAACTAGCATAAGAAGGCAAAACAAGTATAACTTCAAAACCTTAAGCACATAGAGAGGAAACTTGGTATTATTGCAACTCCTACAAGCATATATTCCTCCCTCATAATAATTTTCAGTAGCATCATGAATTAATTCAACAATATAACCATCACATAAAGCATTCTCTTCATGATCTACTAGCATAGAAATTTTTCTACTCTCTACATAAGCAAAACTCTTCTCATTCGGAACAGCGGGATCACTAGTTCCTAAAGTTGACTGTCTTCCAAGCCCGCTTTAGATGATAGTATTATTCATACTCCAAAAGATATAAGTGAAGTTCATGGAGCATTATGCAATTAATATATACTAACCAATATCCAAGCTCAAAATGTATAAGTGAAGCACACGAAGCATTCTATAAACCATACTCAAAAGATTTAAGTGAAGCACAAAGAGCAATTCTATAAGATCATACTTAAAAAGATATAAGTGAAGCGCATGAAGTATTCTATAAATTGATGAAGGGACATATCATACTAGCATGGTTCTTAAAGAAAAATAAAAACGCAAAGGACACAAATCATGCGAACAAAACAAAAACTGAGGTATACCGATATTTGTTGAAGAAGAAAGATGGGATGCCAACCGGGGCATCCCCAAGCTTAGATGCTTGAGTATTCTCTGAAATATTTACTTGGGGTTCCTTGGGCATCCCCAAGCTTGAACTCTTGCCTCTCTTTATTATTCTCATATTGATAGCTCCTCGATCTTCGAACACTTCATCCACACAAAACTTTAACAAAAACTTTGTGAGATCCGTTAGTATAATAAAGCAAATCACTACCTATAGGTACTGTTTCAAACTCATTCCAATTTCATATTAGAACTATATCTACTGTATTACAACTTCACCATGGTTCATACCTCCCGATACTACCCATAGATTCATCAAAATAAGCGATCAACACATAGAAAACAGAATCTGTCTAAAACAGGACAGTCTGTAGTAATCTGGAAGTTCAGTAAACTTCTGTAACTCCAAAAATTATGAAATAAATTTGAAAATTGGAAAAATTTGTACATAAGTAATGTACAAAAAGTTTCAGACCCATTTGACTTTCCAGTAAAATATGTAAAATCACGCGCTACAGCCAAAGTTTCTGTTTTTGTTCTGCACATAGTAAACAAGCAATCTAATCTTCCTAAAACCAAAGCTTGGCACATTATTTTTATAATACAATGGATATATACAAGGGGATAATTATTTACAGAGAAACCTCCATGAAAAATTCTACATTGTTTCCGTGAGCATGAACACAAGTTGAAAGGATCGATATAGTTGACTAGAGGGGGGGGGGGGTGAATAGGCAACTAACAATTTTTAGCTTTTCTTTACCAAATTAAACTTTGCATCAAAATAGGTTGTCTAGATATGCAACTAAGTGAGCAACCTATATGATGCAACGACAACAAGCACGCAAGCAAGTAAGAGATATAGCACAAGTAAACTTGCTAAAGTAAATGAACGAGATAACCAAGAGTGGAGCCGGTGAAGACGAGGATGTGTTACCGAAGTTCCTTCCTTTTGAAGGGAAGTACGTCTCCGTTGGAGCGGTGTGCAGGCACAATGCTCCCCAAGAAGCCACAAGGGCCACCGTATTCTCCTCACGCCCTCACACAATGCGAGATGCCGTGATTCCACTATTGGTGCCCTTGAAGGCGGCGACCGGACCTTTACAAACAAGGTTGGGGCAATCTCCACAACTTAATTGGAGGCTCCCAACGACACCACAAAGCTTCACCACAATGGACTATGGCTCCGCGGTGACCTCAACCGTCTAGGGTGCTCAAACACCCAAGAGTAACAAGATCCGCTAGGGATAAGTGGGGGGAATCAAATTTCTCTTGGTGGAAGTGTAGATCGTGGCCTTCTCAACCAATCCCGAGCAAATCAACAAGTTTGATTGGCTAGGGAGAGAGATCGGGCGAAAATGGAGCTTGGAGCAACAATGGAGCTTTTGGGGGAAGAGATAGATCAACTTTGGGGAAGAAGACCCCTTTATATAGTGGGGGGGGGACAAACCAACCGTTACCCCCTTCTGCCCGAAGAGAGCGGTAGTACCGCTATGCCAGCGGAACTACCGCTTGCCACTATAGGCGGTACTACCGCTCCAAAGCGCGGTACTACCGCTTGGCCCACAGCGGTACTACCGCGGAGGGAGAGCGGTACTACCGCACAGGAGCGGTACTACGCCCCCCCACAGCCGCGGCCAGTACCGTAAAAACCGACACGAAAAAGGAGCCCTCGAATCGAGGCGGTACTAGCACGAGACCACCGCGGTACTACGGCTTGGGGCCACTAGCGGTACTACTGCTCCGGAGCGGTACTACCGCGCCTAGAGCGGTACTACCGTTTGTGGCACCCAGGCGGTACTACCGCTCCGTCCCGCGGTACTACCGCTGGGACCAGAGATAGTACACACATGGGGCTACTAGCGGTACTACTGCTCTGGGCGGTACTACCGCTCCAGAGCGGTACTACCGCTTGTAGCACCCTAGCGGTACTACCGCTCTGGCCTGCGGTACTACCGCTGGGACCAGAGAGGGCACAAAGAGAGGAGAACCAAGCCCATCATCGAAACGGAAAGGCTCGGAGGGAGGGGCAAAGGAAGTGTACGCGATGATTCCGCCCTAGCCTTTCCAAAACGGACCCCCTCTTGATAGTACGGTGATCCCTATGAAACTAGTCCACCAAACTAATCCGAAAGGACTACACCGTCTTCGCTTTAAGCTCCGAGGGGAGGAAATCGTCTCGTGCCAAAAGAATGAATCTCTGAAAAACACTCAACGCACACGATTAGTCTGCAAAAGCATTGTCATCAATCACCAAAACATCTTAGGGATAAATATGCCCTTACAATCTCCCCCTTTTTGGTGGATTGATGACAATACGGGATTTGCACAACTGGGAAAAAAACAAAGGACATAAGCAAACCCCAAGTCTCTAAAATATAGACGGGCTCCCCCTAGATGTGTGCCATCAAGATAAGTGCTTTGAACTGCACGACACACATACTAGGATCAACACTCCCCCTGTATTTTAGAGACCAACACCGAAACAAGATAGCAGGATATATAACATAATGAAGCATATAACTCATGAGATATCAAATGACTAGAGACAAAGATAAAGATATGATAATGATAGGGTAGCATATGTCTCACACCATATGACTCGAACTAAAGTCTCACTGAACACAAAACCAAGCAAAGCACAAGGTCCAAGCAAAGCACAAAGTAGCACATAACGAAAGCACAAAGGCAAAGACACACTCGCAACATAACGACGCAAATCCCTAAACTCTCTCTCCCCCTTTGGCATCGAGACACCAAAAGGGGCAAAGAGCTAGCCTACGGCTCCAGGTGAGAGCATGCTGAGGATCTCGAACATCAGGACTCTGCGTGATCATCTGCACTGCCGTCCTCGCCCGGAAACTGCTCGGCATCTGAGTCGGTCCACGGACAGTGCTGCTAGATCCACTCCTCCTCCTCAGTAATCTGACCCTCTGAGCCGCTGGTGACTGTCGCACCCATCTGACGCATCAGCTCCTTGTGACGTCCTCTTGCCTTCTTCTCAGCCACATGAGTCATGTACTGACCATGAGACTCCAGGCAGAACAGCTTCTTCATCTTGCGTTTGAGCTTCTTTGCCCAAGAGGGCTCTGCTGCAGAAGGCTCTGTCCCAGGAGGCACATACTCCTCATCATCATCACCGGCATCAGCCTCGTCCTCGGTCTCCATGGCAGCAGCAGAAGATGGAGCTCCAGATCTACCCCAATTATCCTTCTTCCTCAGACGCTTGATCTCATGAGAGACCAACTCTCCAGTTTCCAGCTGCTCCTCAGGATAGGTACGTCTCCAGGCCCTCTCAATAAGCAACATGATGAACGGACCATAAATTGGGCATTTGCGCTCAGAAACAGCCGCCAGAAGCTCAGACCACATGACATGAGAGATGTCCAGAGACTCGCCGGTGTTTGCATCCTTCTCACGCTGGCAGAAGAGAAGCATGTCCACAAGGTAAGAGTGTACCATGTCCAGATTCCCAATACGAGCAAAGAGAGTCTCGCGGAAGATGCGGTGAAGGATGTCCAGATATGTAGACAACTCATAGGTTTCCTTCCTGGTCTCAGGGTGGACCTTCCGAGTACAGTAGGGCCAGAGGGCTTGCTTGTGAGTGGAGGTGACATTTTGGTGAGGACAAAAACCAACTGGAGTCTCGAGCCCTTGATCTTCCACCTCAAGCAGCCCCATGAAGGCCTGCCACTTGACAGCTAGCACCTTTCCATTTGTCATCCAAGTCAGAGTCCTGTCTGCGTCAGTCCCTAGGTGAACAGTGGCAAAGAACTGTGCCAGCAAATCTGCATCAAAGTCCTTGTTGAACTGCATGATCCTGAGAATGTTCAACTGAGAGCACATCTGTAGGGCATCACCAAAGTACTCAAGGTCCTTCTCCATAGCATCCGTGTTGATGGAATGAACATTGACAAAGAGATTCTTCTTAGCCTTGATCACATCAAAGTATGTGGCATACTGAAAGCGGTTCCAGAACGGGCGGTTGACAAGATTGGGTTCTTGTTCTTCCTCATAGGGGTTGCGCCGACACCTGTCCCAGAATTCCTTGCTAGACATCTCAGTCACTTTCTTGCCACTTGGCTTCGTTCGGCTGGCAATCTTCTTCTTGCGAGGAGGATTAGCACTTGAGGAAGCACCCCCTGCCGGCTATGGAGCACTGGAAGAACCACCTGCAGTCTCAGATGAGCGGTACCGCTTCGACGTTGAACGCCCGGGGTTGACACGGCGGACTTGCTGCTCAGGATGTTCATCACCTGGAACCAAACACACGGACACAAGAAACAACCAGAAGGAACGATCAAAACCAAATAAACACAACAAAGATGGATCAACATGTGGTAGGAAACAATGGAACTGGGCATCCAGCGGTAGTACCGTGCCTGCTCAGCGGTAGTACCGCTTATCCACATAAGCGGTAGTACCGCTCCAGCGGTAGTACCGTGCCAGATGGGCGGTAGTACCGCCCGAGACGGGGCACGGCGAATCCCTACTGCCGTGGTCAGATCCGGCACTACCGGGGATGCCAAATTCAAAAATAAACCTACCAAACATCAATCCAAAGAGTCTAGTTGCCTTCTCCAACCTACTCAAGCCTAGATTTGGCCAAAAATCTAGAGATGCAACTACTATTGCCCCTAAAACGCGAGATCTGAAAACTAGACAAGAAGAGAAGAGGAACGGGGGCAATACCGGCATCCATGGCAAGAGGACGAGGTGGGAATCGACTCCACCGAAGGAAATGGAGAGGAACGGTCCGGAGACGGAGGACCGCCGGAGCCTTCCCGCGGCGAGATGGCGCTGGAGAGAGAGGAAGAGGAACCAGGGGACGAAGCAAATGGGTATGGGGTGGAGGAAACCACCCCTGCCCACGACTTAACCCCTTGGCCCCGCCCCTCAGCGGTAGTACCGTGGTGAGGGGCGGTAGTACCGCTTAGCCGTATAAGCGGTAGTACCGCTCCGTGGAGCGGTATACCGCTCCAGCGGTAGTACCGCTCATGCACAACGGTAGTACCGCCCAGCGCAACTCAAACCAGACTCAACACATATGGTGCAAAACGAAAGACGGGAAACACCGGCAAGAAGACCAACAAGAGCACTAGCAAGAGAACAAGAAACACACGCCTCTATACGAGAGGGCGGTGGCCGAGGCCACCTATGTTTGAGTCACTTGGTATGGCACCGCGAAGAATTATCCTTGGGCCCATGACCAAAGCTCGTCTTTGAAGCACAAGTACCATAAAAAATGGCTAATGTGAAAGAGTGAGATCAGTTTATGCATTGTGGGGGGAGGGAAAGTTCATTGAGAGAACAACACTCCCCCTACGTCCATGCCTACACCTAGACAAGAAAGCACAATGAATGTGAGGGGTGTGCAAAGGTTCAAACCACATTGCTCGAATCAATGATATTTAGCTCATGCCTTAACTCGCGAAATCTTGCTTCATCCAATGGCTTCGTGAAAATATCTGCAAGGTTATCATGAGTGTTGACATAGTTGAGCTCGATCTCCCCTCGCCTAATATGATCCCAGATGAAGTGATACTGAATCTCAATATGCTTTGTCTTGAAGTGTTGCACCGGGTTGAGAGAAATCTTGATAGCACTTTCATTGTCACACCAAAGAGGCACTTTGTCACAAATGACACCGTAATCCTTTAAAGTTTGCCTCATCCATAAGAGTTGTGCACAACAAATTCTGGCCGCCACATACTCCGCTTCGGTGGACGAGAGAGACACACAACTTTGCTTTTTAGAAGACCAACTTACCAAAGAGCAACCAAGAAATTGGCACCCTCCGGAAGTGGACTTCCTATCCACTTTGTCTCCCGCCCAATCGGAGTCCGAATAACCTACAAGCTTGAAGTTTGCTCCTCTTGGGTACCATAGGCCAAAGTTTGGGGTATGAGCCAAATATTGAAAGATTCGCTTGACCGCCACAAAGTGGCTTTCCTTAGGTGCGGCTTGAAACCGTGCACATATTCCCACACTCAACATGATATCCGGTCTAGATGCACAAAGGTAAAGCAAAGATCCAATCATAGAGCGATATACCTTTTGATCCACCGCTTTACCATTGGGATCAATGTCAAGTTGGCACTTGGTGGGCATTGGAGTGGAAGCCGGCTTGACATCACTTAGCTTGAATCTCTTTAGCATGTCTTGAGTGTATTTGGCTTGGTTGATGAAGGTTCCTTCTCTTCTTTGTTTGATTTCGAATCCGAGAAAGAACTTCAACTCTCCCATCATAGACATCTTGAACTTTGAGGTCATGAGAGCGGAAAATTCTTCATTGAAAGCTTTGTTAGGGGAACCAAAAATAATATCATCAACATATAGTTGGCACACAAACAACTCCCCTTTGACCTTCTTAGTAAAAAGAGTGGGGTCGATTTTCCCGATTTCGAATCCACGATCTTGTAACAACTCCGTAAGATGCTCATACCACGCACGTGGGGCTTGTTTAAGGCCATAGAGCGCCTTGTGGAGTTGATACACATGATTGTATCGGGGAAATATGGATCTTCGAACCCGGGGTTTTTTTTGACATATACCAACTCATTTATGGGACCATTAAGAAAAGCACTCTTCACATCCATTTGTTGCAAAGTGAAATTATGATGAGAAGCATAAGCAATCAACAAACGAATAGATTCAAGGCGAGCAACGGGGGCAAAGGTTTCACCGTAGTCGATACCCTCGACTTGGGAGTAGCCTTGTGCCACCAAACGAGCCTTGTTGCGAACAATGATTCCATGAGCGTCTTGCTTGTTCTTGAATATCCACTTGGTTCCAATGACATTATGATTCCCGGTTGGCCTTGGCACTAACTTCCACACTTGGTTATGTTCGAAGTTGTTGAGTTCTTCATGCATGGCGTTGAGCCAATCCGGGTCCTCAAGCGCTTCATAAACCTTTTGGGGTTCGACACACGAAACAAACGCATGATGTTCACAATAGTTTGCTAATTGTCTACGAGTGCCTACCCCCTTTCTTAGGCTTCCAACCACATTCTCCATGAGATGACCTTTGGTGGTGAGCTTGGAAGCGATCTTAACGGCACGACGCTCCAATTCCTCCTCGGAAGTGAAGTGAGGAGGGGTTACTTGATCATCTTGAGCGTCGTCTTGAGCTTGTTCTTGATCTTGAACTAGCTCGAGGGGAAGAACTTGACCTTGGGCATCATTTGGTGGATCACCACCATCTTGAGGTTGATCTTGCCCTTGATCTTGTTCATGAGGTTGAGGGCCTTCACTTTGTTCTTCGGAAGCGTGTGGGTCTTGGGTTGGTGATGGCTCCACTTGAGTGGAGCATTGTCCTTCTCCTTCAGCCACAAGGGGTTCCTCAATGGGTAGGATATATCCAATACCCATTCTTCTTATGGCTTGGGGAGGAATTTCATCACCTACATCACAAGTACCACTTTGCTCCACTTGGGAGCCGTTATTTTCATCAAACTCCACGTTACACGTCTCCTCAATAAGTCCCGTGGACTTATTGAGAACACGGTAAGCATGGGAGTTTGTAGCATACCCAACAAATATGCCCTCATGAGCTCTAGTCTCAAATTTAGACAAACGAACACCTTTCTTGAGAATGAAACACTTACACCCAAACACCCGAAAGTACTTGAGGTTGGGCTTGTTACCCGTGAGGATCTCATATGGAGTCTTGTTCAAGCCTTTGCGAAGATAGAGCCGATTTGAAGCATGACACGCGGTGTTGATGGCTTTGGCCCAAAAGTTGTATGGAGACTTGAACTCCGCCATCATGGTCCTTGCCGCATCCATCAACGTCCGATTCTTCCTCTCCGCAACACCATTTTGTTGAGGGGTGTAAGGTGCGGAATATTGATGCTTGATCCCCTCATCACTGAGAAACTCATCCAAGGTGTAGTTCTTGAACTCGGTGCCGTTTTCACTTCTTATTGTCAAGATCTTTGCATTGTGTTGACGTTGGGCTTCATTTGCAAAGTCAATGACTGTTTGTTGGGTCTCACTCTTCCTCTTGAAGAAATACACCCACGTGTATCTAGAATAATCATCCACAATTACCAAGCAATACTTTCTACCCCCAAGACTATCAAAGGATGGAGGCCCAAAGAGATCCAAATGAAGGAGCTCCAACGGCCTCTTCGAGTAAATAAGAGTCGTGGGAGGGTGAGCCTTCTCATGAAGCTTTCCTTCGATACAGGCACTGCAAGCACGATCTTTGGCAAAACTAACGTTCGTTAGTCCACGGACATGGTCCCCCTTGAGAAGACTTTGCAAAGATCTCATATTGACATGGACTAAACGGCGATGCCAAAGCCATCCCACGTCAACTTTAGCCATTAGGCATGTCGCAGTCTTAGTGGGTCGCTCCGAAAAGTTAATCACATAGAGACCGTTCTCGACATGCCCAACAAAGGCTACTTTAAGAGTCTTGCTCCACAAGAGGGCCACGGTATCAATATCAAAGAAGGTGGCAAAACCCATGATAGCAAGTTGACGAACGGAAAGTAAATTGTATGCAAGGGACTCAACTAGCATGACCTTCTCGATCGTGAGATCATGAGAAATGACGACTTTGCCGAGTCCCAATACCTTAGAAGACGAGGCATCACCCCACTCGACATTGGTGGGCATAGATGGAATTTTGTGCACGTCCACCACCAAGTCCTTGCTTCCGGTCATATGATTTGTAGCTCCACTATCGAGCAACCATGATCCCCCACCGGAAGAAAACACCTACAAGAGATCAATGCTTGGTTTTAGGTACCCATTTAGTAATGGGTCCTTTGATGTTAGCAACAAGGGTCTTAGGAACCCAAATAGACCATTCAATGTACTCATGAGGAGAACCAACGAATTTGGCATAAACATGCCCATCACTAGCACGGCATAACACATAAGAAGGATTAAAGTCGCAGGCTTTGTTGGAAGGAGTGGTATTGCTCTTCTTGACACCGCCACCCTTCGCCTTGTTCTTCTTCTCCTTGGAAGCACCCTCTCCCTCCTTCACAAAAGTTTGCTTGAGAGGAGGAGGTCGCTTGGTCTTGTCATTCTTCTTCTTGTTCTTGGGATTGGGTGTGAACCCAATCCCCTCCTTGGCCACAACTTCCTTTTGATTGCTCAAGAGGTCATTGAGGTTCTTCTCACCTTGTATGCATGACACAAGGCCTTTCTCAAGTTGCTCCTTCAACTTAGCATTCTCCTCAACAAGATGCACATGCTCACAACACGGGTTAGTAGCATTTGCATTATCAATTAACACCATATGAGGAAAGGTGGCTTTCTCCTTTGTTAGCTTCACTTGGAGTTGATCATGAGACTCCTTGAGGCTAGCATGAACACCCTTCAAGACTTTGTGAGCCTTGTCGAGAATGCCAAACTCCTCTTTGAGTCTAGCAAGATCAACCCCAAGTTTTGCCTTCTCGGAGTTTAGCACACGAGACACAACAAGAGCATGATCAAGATCTTTCTTTAACTTAGCATGATCATCGTTGTATGACTCCTCAAGAGCCAAACAAAGACCACGCTCTTCGTCAAGAGCATTGGAAAGATCCGAAATCTCATCGGCATAGTCACGACTATGCCCCTCCATCTTAGAGATGGTATCTTCGTGAGCCTCGATCATGTCATTGGCTTCACCAAGTTGTTCCAAGAGAGCAACGAAGTGCTTCTTGGATTTACCCTTGAGTTTACCCATAAAGATCTCAAACTCATTTTCCTCCACATTTGTCCCCTCATGTTCATCAATGCTATCCGTTGAAGAAGGATGATTAATGATGGTAGTTTTGATGTTGGAGGTTACCTTATTGGTGGCTTTAACCATGAGGCACTTGGCGGTGATGTTCTCATTGGGTGAGTCGAAGAGAGACACCCGTGGAGTCTTCGCAATGGCAACGGAGGCCATGGCAACCGACTCACTATCTTCATCATCGTCATCATCCTCATTGTACTCTTCTTGAACCACCAATGCCTTGGGAGGAGTCTTCTTGGTGAAGTTGCTCTTGTTGGGGAATGACTTGGCCTTGTCTTTTCTAATGATCTTGCCACCATTGTCTTCCCTCTTCTCATAAGGGCACTCCGCAACAAAGTGGCTCACATTGCCACAATTGAAGCAAGTCCTCATCCGTTGCTTGCCCTTTGCGCCAGTTGAGTTGCTTTTGTTGAAGTTTGGCCTCGAGTTCTTCTTGCTCCAAAATTGCCTTGAAGCAAGAGCCATGTGTTCATGATAGGCATACTTCGTATCTTCGAGGTTGCCCTCCTCTTCTTCCTCTTCATCCTCTTCCTCCATACTAACCTTGGCCTTTAGAGCGAGGTTGGGCTTCTTAACTCTTTGAGAGCGAAGAACCGCATTGTCGGCGGTCTTGTCCAAGATGCTCATAGCCACAAACTCATCCAACACTTCACTTGAGGACAAGGTGTGAAAGTCCGGCCTTTGACGAATTATGGAGGACATGGCTTTGTGGTAGGGCATCATTGCCTTGAGGAACTTGCGCTTGATCCAATTGTCATCCGTGTCCTTACTTCCATGATCTCGGAGCGAGACCGCGAGTTTGGTTACTCTCCGAAAAAGCTCACGAGGTTCTTCATCTTCTTTCATTGCAAATTTGTACATAAGTAATGTACAAAAAGTTTCAGACCCATTTGACTTTCCAGTAAAAAATGTAAAATCACGCGCTACAGCCAAAGTTTCTGTTTTTGTTCTGCAAATAGTAAACAAGCAATCTAATCTTCCTAAAACCAAAGCTTGGCACATTATTTTTATAATACAATGGATATATACAAGGGGATAATTATTTACAGAGAAACTTCCATGAAAAATTCTACATTGTTTCCGTGAGCATGAACACAAGTTGAAAGGATCGATATAGTTGACTAGAGGGGGGGGGGGTGAATAGGCAACTAACAATTTTTAGCTTTTCTTTACCAAATTAAACTTTGCATCAAAATAGGTTGTCTAGATATGCAACTAAGTGAGCAACCTATATGATGCAATGACAACAAGCACGCAAGCAAGTAAGAGATATAGCACAAGTAAACTTGCTAAAGTAAAGGAACGAGATAACCAAGAGTGGAGCCGGTGAAGACGAGGATGTATTACCGAAGTTCCTTCCTTTTGAAGGGAAGTACGTCTCCGTTGGAGCGGTGTGCAGGCACAATGCTCCCCAAGAAGCCACAAGGGCCACCGTATTCTCCTCACGCCCTCACACAATGCGAGATGCCGTGATTCCACTATTGGTGCCCTTGAAGGCGGCGACCGGACCTTTACAAACAAGGTTGGGGCAATCTCCACAACTTAATTGGAGGCTCCCAACGACACCACAAAGCTTCACCACAATGGACTATGGCTCCACGGTGACCTCAACTATCTAGGGTGCTCAAACACCCAAGAGTAACAAGATCCGCTAGGGATAAGTGGGGGGAATCAAATTTCTCTTGGTGGAAGTGTAGATCGTGGCCTTCTCAACCAATCCCGAGCAAATCAACAAGTTTGATTGGCTAGGGAGAGAGATCGGGCGAAAATGGAGCTTGGAGCAACAATGGAGCTTTTGGGGGAAGAGATAGATCAACTTTGGGGAAGAAGACCCCTTTATATAGTGGGGGGGAACAAACCAACCGTTACCCCCTTCTGCCCCGAAGAGAGCGGTAGTACCGCTGTGCCAGCGGTACTACCGCTTGCCACTATGGGAGGTACTACCGCTTGGCCCACAGCGGTACTACCACGGAGGGAGGGCGGTACTACCGCACAGGAGCGGTACTACGGCCCCCCACAGCCGCGGCCAGTACCGTAAAACCCGACATGAAAAAGGAACCCTCGAATCGAGGCGGTACTAGCACGAGACCACCGCGGTACTACGGCTTGGGGCCACTAGCGGTACTACTGCTCCAGAGCGGTACTACCGCGCCCAGAGCGGTACTACCGCTTGTGGCACCCAGGCGGTACTACCGCTCCGTCCCGCGGTACTACTGCTGGGACCAGAGATAGTACACACATGGGGCTACTAGCGGTACTACTGCTCTGGGCGGTACTACCGCTCCAGAGCGGTACTACCGCTTGTAGCACCCAAGCGGTACTACCGCTCTGGCCTGCGGTACTACCGCTGGGACCAGAGAGGGCACAAAGAGAGGAGAACCAAGCCCATCATCGAAACGGAAAGGCTCGGAGGGAGGGGCAAAGGAAGTGTATGTGATGATTCCGCCCTAGCCTTTCCAAAACGGACCCCCTCTTGATAGTACGGTGATCCCTATGAAACTAGTCCACCAAACTAATCCGAAAGGACTACACCGTCTTCGCTTTAAGCTCCGAGGGGAGGAAATCGTCTCGTGCCAAAAGAATGAATCTCTGAAAAACACTCAACGCACATGATTAGTCCACAAAACCATTGTCATCAATCACCAAAACATCTTAGGGATAAATATGCCCTTACACAAGTGCTCAAGGTCGACCCTCACTTCTTCAATGCATAACTTTCCAATCACTTCTCTTTTTGAAAAACTTTTTAGGCATGAGAGGCAAGTAATTTTTTTTGTATTTTCATTATTTTAATTTTTTTGTATGTTTCACCCACAACTAAACAGAAACAAAAAGGAAAAACAAAATCTACTTAGTGAAGAAAGCAAACAAGCACACACGAGAATATCAACCCCGCGCTATTGCTCCCCGGCAACGGCGCCAGAAAAGAGCTTGATAATCCCCAAGTGCAGGGAATCATCATATCAATTCCCAATGGTGGAAATGATAAGTATGGAGTGTCAAACCCACAAGGAGCTAATGGTAAGATCAATATTCTCTCAAGTTCTATCTGCCACTGATACGACTCTACGTACACCGAACGTTTGCTTCCAACTAGAAACGAGAAATAAAACTACGTTGTGGGTATGCAGAGGATGACTTTGCATGATATCGGAGAGCTAAAATATAAAAGTAGGTGTTGTTATCATAAAGTTAGAATATAATACTAAATATTATAAATAGCGAGTGTGGAATAATGATGGATCGATGTGCGGATTTGTCCTAAGCAATCGTTAATAAGACCGGTGGTCGTCATTGCAATTTCATATGAGGGAGAGGCATAAACTAACATACTTTCTCTACTTGGATCATATGCACTTATGATTGGAACTCTAGCAAGCATCCGCAACTACTAAAGATCATTAAGGTAAAACCAACCATAGCATTAAAGCATCAAGTCCTCTTTATTCCCATACGCAACAACCCCCTTACTTGGGTTTGTGTTTCAGTCACTCACCAACCCACTATAAGCGAATCATGAACGTATTGCAACACCCTACAGCGGGAATCCCTCACGCTTGCGCGACACGGAGGGCACCATAGGACAGCACCAAAATAAAACATACAACTCGTACCAATCTAGATCATCAATCAACCCAAAGACAAAGGATATCTACTCAAAACATCATAAGATGGCAACACATCATTGGATCATAATATGTGGCATAAAGCATCGTGTTCAAGTAGGGATTACAGCGGGGTGCAGGAGAGTGGACCGCGTAAAATAGATGACGATGGTGATGATGATGGTGATGTTGATGAAGACAATCACCGCGGCGATGATTTCCCTCCCGATGGCACTCCGGCGCCACCGAGAGAGAGGAGGAGAGGTTCTCCCCCTTGTGCTTCCTCCTCCATGGCCTCCCCCTAGATGGGGAGAGGTTCTCCCTCTGGTCCTTGGCCTTCATGGCGATGATCCTCCATGGCCTCTGGTGATGATGCCCCCCTCCGGCAGGGTGCCGGAGAGGGCCTGGATTGATTTCTCGTGGCTATAGAGGCTTGCGGCGGAGGAACTTTCGATCTAGGTTAATTTCTGGGGGTTTCTATATTTATAGGAATTTTTGGCATTGGTTTCACGTCAGGGGGGTCTCCGAGTCGTCCATGAGGCAGGGGCCCACGCCCAGGGGGGTGGGCGCGCCCCCCACCCTCGTGGACAGCCCGAGACTCTTCTGGCCCAACTCTTTTGCTCCAGGGGCTTCTTTTGGTCCATAAAAAATCAACAAAAATTGGCACATCAATTGGACTCTGTTTGATATTCCTTTTCTATAAAACTCAAAAACAAGGAAAAAACAGAAACTGGCACTGGGCTCTAGGTTAATAGGTTAGTCCCAAAATCATATAAAATAGCATATAAATGCATATAAAACATCTAAGATGGATAATAATAGCATGAATACTTCATAAATTATAGATACGTTGGAGGTGTATCACCGTCCGAGGTGTCGAAGAGGATGATGAGCCCTTTCAACCGCCGGACGGCCCTGTCCTGGTATCGCTTAAGCTTCGCGAGCCGAGCCGCCTCCGCTGCTGCCCCCGCCGCCTCGCGCTCGGACTGCTCAATGGCAATCCAGAGCGCCTTGGCGTTCTTTCGGCAGAGCCGCCGGGCGTTCGTCTCCGCGGTCCTAAACGATCGACTGTAGACCCAATCGAGGAGGCGTGCGTCCTCGTCTGGCTACACCTGCATCACACGGCTGCGGCACATGAACTGCTCCGCCTCCTTCCTCTCCCTTTCCCGTTGCCTCTCGCGGCGGGCGGAGCGCGCCTCTGATTCCCACATGCGCTTCCGGGCCGGTGAGGCGTGCACAAGCACCCACCGCTGCCCACACGTAGGGAGCAGCAGCCAGCGCGCGCAGGGGAGTCACGAATTGCGCAGGCCTGCCGGAGCTGCGCACGGGCCGGGAGGGACCAGCGCTAGCATCCAAGCTACGCCCGCGGGGGAGCTACGTCTGCGACAACGCTGCAGATCCGGAGTTGACCCCGGTCTCCACCTTGGACCGCTCCAATTCAATGCGGAGGGCCAGCTCAAAGTCAGGATCCAGCTCGGAGTCGGAGCGGCTGCCGGAGCTGGACATTGTGCCGGATTAGATCGGAATGGGTGCGGGGAGAGGAGAGGAAAGAGCGAGAGAGGAGAGTGTAGGTGAGCTAGGGTTCGAAGCGATGAGTCAGATAGAGTTTTTGGTGGGACAGCTGTGAGGTCGGTGGTGGACCGGGCTTGTCAGGCGGACACGCCCCGGCATGCCCAGACCACCCCGTATATGTTCCATATTTAAGCTGGATATGAGGGATGCCGGTCAGTCCAAACATTTAAAGACGGTTTAAGGCACCTGGCTGGATTAGCCTGTTTGAAGGTTTGAA
The DNA here is from genome assembly GCF_018294505.1 of Triticum aestivum. Taxonomy (NCBI): domain Eukaryota; kingdom Viridiplantae; phylum Streptophyta; class Magnoliopsida; order Poales; family Poaceae; genus Triticum; species Triticum aestivum. The sequence goes on from NC_057811.1 coordinate 288,011,598, forward strand.
ACGGATTTGAGATGTCCAGCTGTATATGCTCTTATAAGTCTGAACCGAAGGCTTGTTCAGCCAAGCCAGCTGAAGGGCATCGGGTCCAAACTCTAATACTAGATTCAGAAAGACACATTCGGCCTAAACTAGGAACCTTTTTGGCCGCAGACGATGAGCATATAATATTATAAAGAGTCAATTACACCGGTGGTGCTAGAACTTGGCGTAAATGGTCACTTTGGTGCTAGAAGTTGCGGTGTACATTAAAGTGGTGCAGAAACTTGGCTTGAGCGTGCAAATACAGTGCATATCCCATTTTGTATACATAATTTGTGCTGACTAGGCACGTGGGGTCCGCTGTCAGCCCGTGAACCAGGCAGAATGTTTTTTTCAAAAATCCCTAAAATATATTTTTGACAAAAAAGACCATATGGACGTGGCATTTTTCTTCTCTATGCCTAGTGGGCCCGCCTGTCAATATTAAAATAAAAGATTTCACCCAGGTTTTGATCCTGTGACCACAGGTTACCTAAACAACCAGCTAACCACTCCAACATAAACATTGTTTAGTTCTCTAATGATCATAACCGTATAAATATTTAGCGAAGACGCATGTGGAGCTTAAGTGGGCTGTAGATATTGCAGCCCATTTTTCACAAGCTATTTTTATAAGATATTTTAAAACGTAAGTAATAAAAATTATGTTCCAATATTTGTTTGTTATCAATACTTTGTAATAAAAAACAATGAAATATATACCCGTGTATATATAAAATATTTAGTTATTATGGACATTTAAAATGTGTATTATATACAATGTTTAATGAATAAAAAAAGTATATACTCATGACATATATTTAAATTTTATAATGATGAATACAAACATTTACTTAACAACTATAATTATTCACAGGTGTATATTTTTTACTAATGACTTATATTCGAAAACAGTATATATTTACAATAAATAATATTTTCAAATGTAATTTAAAATAAATTTTATCATTTTAAATTATATAAATATATTTACAATTCATAATATTATTTAAATATACGAATGTGTTTTGAAATAATACATGAACAAGTTTTAAAAATAATTTATTTCGTTGGGATGCATGGTATTTTTAAAATAAATATACCATTGTTTAGAAAATAACACATGAACATTTTTACTTAATATACATTTTATATTTCTGTATTAACTAGATATTTTATATAGTGCATGCATGTGTATTTAATTTTTTATTTACTAATCATGGTTTGTTTGTATAAACATTTATAGCACACAAACATTTAAACATAATTTTATAACTTTTTTTTGAGCGGTACATAATTTTGTAACTTACATTTTATAAATATATCTTTAAAAAATAGCTCGTGCAAAATGGGCCGCAATATCTGCAGCCCATCCAAACTTCAGATGCGTACCTGTTAGATACATAATTTAGGTGTAGGTCCATATATTTGGTTGGGCAATCCTTATGACCCAAACCTTGTACCTATGACCTTTGCTTTGTTTGAATAAAGATAGCGAGTTTCTCTAAAAAAAAAACCTGTTAAATACATGTTGCCATAAAGAACCTTCTGAATACATATAGGTTAGTTATCCATTAATGACGTTGTAACAGGAATAGTGAACCGGTAGGACAGGTTTGCTCTCTAGCCTTGGTCGTGTGTTCGAGTCTTGGTCTGCCCTTTTTCTTGTTAATTTTGACCGACGGGACCCACTGTTTAGAGATGAAAAATGGCACGTCCATATATGGATCTTTTTTTTGCAAAAAGATATATTCCGAGGTTTAAAAAAACAGGCCACACCCCCCTCTTCCAGGTCCAGTGGCTGACAGTGGGACCCACGCGCCTAGTCAGCGCAGATTCTGTATAAATACGATTAGCACTGTATTTGCACGTTTGAGCCAAGTTTTTGCACCACTTCGATGTACACCGCAACTTCTAGCACCAAAGTGACCGTTTGCGCCAAGTTCTAGCACCATCAATGTAATTGACTCTATTATAAAGTAGGACACCTGACTTCCGGTGGAACCTTTTTCCCTTTCTTATTCTGGACCACTGTTTGGTTTTCCTAATTGCCGCGTCTCTATTAAGTGGCGACATGAATTGGAGCCTCCACTCTCATTTACTTACGTATTTATCAAAAGCAACTAACATTACATACTAGAACTAGCTGATAGCCCGCCTAACCATAGCCTAGCCTCTAATGAAAAAGCGATCAAGCAAGCACAACGTTGGCACAATTAAATCCGACTAATGGAGAGTATGTTGCACCAAGTAATTCGATCTATCGATTTTTTTGCAAAAAGAACTCGTGTCAATTACAAAGGTTCATCAGAAGTACAAATCATTTCAAACATAACAAACTTAAATGGTCATTGTCGCTCTCATACCAGAACTGGATTAACCTTATTGACGACAACCAAAAAATTTCGCGCACGTGCCCATAAGACCAAGGGTGAGTGTATGCACCTATATATGAGCGCTTGTGTCTATATTATGTTAAAAAACATTCCGGGGTCGTAATTGTAGTCATTGAGCGAGGAACCTAACCACGCCGTGGGCCAACATGAATCCATGCCCGAGCTTTGTCTAATTCATTCCAATAACAATCTCGAGAAAGATCGATTTAAAGATGAAAAGTCGTCATCTGCCCGAGGGCCGTCCTTGCGAGGACCAAGAGCATCCACGTAGAACTTTGGTGGTCTTTTGAACATCCGTTCATGATCTTTTTGGTAAATGTATTATGCTTGCCTATGTTGGGAATAAGCCGTGGAAGAGCCCGGGACGCGATGCACGTGCGTGCGCGGCGGTGAACGCGTCGGGCTCGGCCGTGGCAGCCTGGGTCGCGTGTGTGCGTGACCAGGTGTGCGTGCGTGTGTGTCCTCACGTTCGAGCGCGTGGGCCGTTGTGTGTAGGCGAGAGAAACGGAGTGGTGACCACGTCGGGGCGCCTGACCCGGCCTGCGGCGTCTGCGTGCGTGCGCGGCGGATACGCGGGCCTGGGAGCGTGGACGTGGGGGGTGTGTGCAGTGCGAGCGTGGTGCGGCGCGTCCGTGCGTGCTGGGGATAAAAGGCCAGCTCCCTCCACCGTTGTAAATCGCGAGATCGAGTCTGAGCTCGAGAAAAAAAACAAGGACGCCGTTCGTGCGGCGGGCGGAGTTCGTGCTCCGGCAAAAACACTTGTGTCCTTGCGTCTTTCTTCCTCCTCCTTCTTCTTCTTTGCTGTGTCAGAGAGTGATCGAGAGGGAGGTGCTGCTGAGCGAGAGGAAGAGGAAGGCCGCGGCAACAACAATTGGTATACAGAGCTTCGGTTCGGGCGATCACCGGCAGCAATGGCGTTGGTTCCTCACGGTGGTGGCGCGGGCGGATCAGCGTCAATGGCGATGCCGATGCTCACGGTGGACAACTACACCGTCTGGGCGATCAAGGCGCAGGCCATCCTCGACGTGCACACCGTGTGGGAGGCGGTGGCGCCGGGCGATGCGGCGGTGAACGCGCGGAAGGACAAGACGGCGCGCGCGTTGCTCCTCGGGGCGTTGCCGGAGGATGTGCTGCTGCAGGTGTCGACGAAGCTCGCCGCCAGGGAGGTATGGGACTCCCTGAAGGTGAGGTTCGTCGGCGCCGATCGGGTGCGCGCGACGAGGCTGGCGACGCTGCGCGGCGATTTCGACCGCATGAAGATGGCGGACGGCGAGGAGCTCGACGTGTACGGTGGGAGGCTCGCGGCGATGGCGGCGAGGTATGCCAACCTCGGGGAGACGCCGGGCGACGCGGCACTTGTCAAGAAGTTGCTGGACACGGTGCCGGATCGCCTCTTCCCTGTCATCGCCGGCATCGAGCAGTTCCACGACGTGACGACGATGGCATTCGACGAGGCGCTCGGGCGACTGCGCGCGTTCGACGAGCGAGTTCGGCGCCGTGGACAAGACGGCGGCGAGCGGGCGGACGGACAGCTCCTGTACACTGCGGCGCAGTGGCGGGCGTGGGAGCGGCGTCAAGGCGGAGCACGGGACGACGACGACGGCAAGAGCGTGGCGTCGAGCAGCGGCAGGAACCGGCGCGGTCGCTGCTACGGCTGTGGCGAGCGCGGCCACTTCAAGAGGGACTGCCCCAAGCTGCGGAGGGAGCCGGCGGCGGAGCGCGCGCTACTGGCGGACGTCGCCGGCGTCGAGGACGACGGCCTCCTCTAGTTCACGACTTAGGGGGAGTGTGTTGGGAATAAGCCGTGGAAGAGCCCGGGACGCGGTGCGCATGCGTGCGCGGCGGTGAACGCGTCGGGCTCGGCCGTGGCAGCCTGGGTCGCGTGTGTGCGTGACCAGGTGTGCATGCGTGTGTGTCCTCGCGTTCGAGCGCGTGGGCCGTTGTGTGTAGGCGAGAGAAACGGAGTGGTGACCACGTCGGGGCGCTTGACCCGGCCTGCGGCATCTGCATGCGTGCGCGGCGGATACGCGGGCCTGGGAGCGTGGACGTGGGGGTGTGTGCAGTGGGAGCGTGGTGCGGCGCATCCGTGCGTGCTGGGGATAAAAGGCCAGCTCCCTCCACCGTTGTAAATCGCCAGATCGAGTCTGAGCTCGAGAAAAAAAAAGGACGCCGTTCGTGCGGCGGGCGGAGTTCGTGCTCCGGCAAAAACACTTGTGTCCTTGCGTCTTTCTTCTTCCTCCTTCTTCTTCTTTGCTGTGTCAGAGAGTGATCGAGAGGGAGGTGCTGCTGAGCGAGAGGAAGAGGAAGGACGCAGCAACAACAACCTATGTCCGTTTATGTGTCCGTCTACTGATCTACGTAGTTTGATTGACGTTGCATGGTTTAGTATAGATACAGTGGATTGAATATGAGATATATGAATGTGGACGATGCGATCTGAGGAGTGCCCAGTCAGTGCCCGTGTCCGGCCGGTCCGTGGGCATTTGAAGGGACGAATTTGCCTAGTCCAGTTGTAGATGCTCTAAAAGCCTAACTTATGTCGTACTATCCGGAAGCCGGAACCGAGGCAGCAGGATCCTGAGCAGAAATTCCTGTGACCCAACTGTAGACCTATCATTTATTTTCTGATTCATTGTAATCTTCACCTAGCCGATATACTACTAGTAGAATTTTGTTTTCTTTTGAAAGATCCAGCAATTGCTGGCATTTTCATTGTTCATAGCAGGAAGCAGCGGGAAACAGTAAAGGTGGTGAAGATCCTAGGATCAGTACGTAGGGTTTGCCAAAGACGGCCAAAAACCCTAGAACAGGAAAAGTTTATGTGTCATGGGGGTTCCTCGAAGGGGCTCTCGATGCACGTTTCTCATGTGATCCTCCAGAGCTTGATGTTGTCTCTGATGCGTCTGATGATGCCTCTCACACATGGCAGGTGCTGCCGGAAGGTGTATTGGTTTCTCTCCTACCATATTTCCCAACGGGCCAGCAGCAGGATTGTTCGCACCCCTTGTCGCCATGGGGGGGGGGCAGTGTGCTCCAAGATGCTCTGTACGATCGTGGTGGAGCTTTCATGGCGCCAGTAGTCCATAGGGGAGAGCGCAGAGCAGCCGTGCCATTGCCCGATCTCGTCCCAACCCCGCCTGGACTCCGGGCAGTGCCAAAACAGGTGGCGCGAGGATTCCAGGTTCCTGACACAGAGTTGGCAGAAGTAGCCGTTCGTCCAACCACGCTGCTGTAGCCTGTCGTTACACCAAAGCCGATCCTGGAGAAGCAGCCATGAAAAGATCTTGATCTTCCCGAGCGCCCATTCTTTCCAGACCAGTTGGTCGAGGGAGGTCGCCGTCCTGCCCTGAAACTGCGCCTGGTAGGCAGACCTGGCCGAGTACCTCCCCGAGCTCAAAGTTATCCAGTTGAGAGCGTCCGGCACTCCTGGCCGTAGGTGCACCACCATTCGCTGCAGCTCATGGTGCATGGCCAGGACATCCTCGAGGAGGTGCTGGTTGTCTCCATGGGCGAGGTCACGGATCCAGGTGTTGTCGTTGAGCGCTTCTTGTACTGATCTGTGCTTGCGTCGAGAGTGGTTGAAAAGCCTTAGGAATTGCTGCGAGAGGCTGCCATGCCCAAGCCAGGGGGAGAGCTAGAAGGAGGCCTGAGACCCGTCTCCGATCATCACTTTTGTCGAGGCCGTGAAGAGGGCTCTGCCCGCATCGTCGCATGGCAGCTCGGAGCCCACCCAGGGCCTCTCCGGGTGATGCCAGGCAATCCAGAGCCAGCGCAACCGGAGCGCCCTGCCGAAGCGCTGGAGGTCAGGGATGCCCAGGCCCCCCTGCTCTGTCGGGGCGCACACCGCCGGCCAGTTGACCTTGCGGCTGGCCCCTGAGATCTCCTCGTCTTGCCGCCAAAGGAAGCGCCGCCTACACTTGTCGATCTCCCTAAGAATCTTCTCCGGGACGCGGAGGACGGTGAGCGCGAAGGTGGGGATGGCGCTCAGCACGCAACGGACAAGCACTCGGCGTCCCGCCAGCGGCATCAGCTTGCCCTTCGAGCCTGCTAATCTCGCCTTGATTCTATCGATGATGAACTGGAGGTGAACTAGGCGAAGACGACCTGTAGTGACCGGTAACCCTAGGTATCTAATGGGGAAGGGGGCAATGGAGCCCGCAAAACCCTGCAGTGCCTCTGCAACGTTGATATTCTCGCATCGGATCAGTGAGACCGTGGACTTGGCCGGGTCGATGCAAAGCCCCGTTGCCCTTCCAAAATCACCTAGGATGCGCAACAGAGAGTCGACCTCCTCTGGGCTAGGGTTTATGAAGATGACGGCGCCATCGGCGTAGAGGCTCACCCGGAGCGCCTGGTAGCGCCCTGGGAGGCGGTGCAGGAGCTGTTGCTCCACTGCTGCAGCGATGAGGTGGTGCAGCGGATCGATGGCTAGGATGAAGAGGAAGGGGGACAACGGGTCGCCCTGCCGCAGGCCGCGGTGGTGGAGAATACTCGGGCCCGCCGTGCCGTTGAGGGAGACCAAAGAGGATGCCGTGGCAAGGAGGCGAGCCACCCAATCGCGCCAGCGCGCACTAAACCCTAGCTTCTGTAGCAGCTCCAGGAGATATTCCCAGGACACGGTATCGAACGCTTTTGCTATGTCGAGCTTCATTAGGAGACATGGTGTCTTGCGGAGATGAAGGGCACGGACGGAGTTTTGCACGTAGAGGAAGTTGTCGTGGATGTACTTTGTCTTCAGGAATGCCGTTTGCGCACGTGATATGATGGAGCCGATGACGGACGCTAGCCTAATGGAGAGGACCTTGGAGATGAGCTTCGCGATCGAGTGGATCAAGATGATGGGCCTGTAGTCCGTGATCTCTGTTGCCCCGTCCTTCTTTGGTAAAAGGATGATTGCCGCGTTGTTGATCATCGACATGTCTCTCCCCGCGAGGTTGTAGAACTAGTGAAAGGCTGCCATGACGTCCACCTTGATGATGGGTCAGCAGGAGCGGAAGAAAGTGCCGTTGAAGCCGTCCGTCCTTGGGGATTTCTCCTGCGGAGATTTGCAGATCGCCGCCCACACCTCCTCCTCGGTGAAAGGGTTGTCGAGGCCGGCCGCGGGCAGGGTCGGCAAGTGGATGGCGTCCCAGTCAATGGTGCAACTACGAGGCGTCGCCGTCCCCAGTGTGGAGTTGAAGTGCTCATGAATGATGCGCTCCTTGTCGCTGTGGGAGGTGGCAATGGAGTCGCGGGTACGGAGGGCGTGGATGAAGTTCTTCTGGTGCCTGGAGTTGATTTTAGCCTGAAAAAACGCCGTCTTGGCGTCGCCCGCACGGAGCCAGGTGACACGCGACGCCTGCCGCTTCCGAGCTCTGTCGATCACAGCGAGGCCGAGGATGCGTAGCTTGAGCTGCTTCCGCAGCTGGAGCCCGCCGCGCGACAACTGTCTGCTTTCCTGGGCGATGTCGAGACGCAGAATGATCTCGTTGGCCATGTGCATCTGGAGCCTTGTCTCGCTGAAGAAACCTTTAGCCCAAATCTTCAGGTTCTTAGCCGCTCTAGCAAGTTTCACGTTGAGACGCTGGAAGGCGCAGCCGGAGGCGACCGGACGATTCCACGCATGCTGGACCGTGATGTGGAATCGAGGGAAAGGCGGCTAGAAGGATTCGAAACGAAAACGGGCCGCGTGGCGGGGTGCAGATGCTTCCGACAGCAGCAAGGGGCAATGGTCGGAGCACGATGTGGATGCAGCATGGAGAAGGTAGGACGGGAACATGGAGCTCCAAGCCACATTGCAGAAGTACTTGTCTATGCTAACTAGGGTTGGAGACGTGCGTTCGTTGCTCTAACCCGAGTTTTCCCATTGTTATGGGCACGTGGACATGGAGCTCCAAGCCACATTGTAGAATTTTGTTATTAAACCTTTTGTATGTAGTAGTGGTAGTATTGATTTTGAGCCGGAATTATTAGCTGTTTTAGAAGGCGCATCAAGTAGGTGGCCAACCTAAGCCGTGCAGCTAGGAGGAGCCCATCCTGCTCATCTGATCCCGCGATCCCCAGCCAAAAACCTGCAAGATCCTGCCCATTTCTCTTGACTTGTGCATGCCCCTCTCCTCTCTGGTCCCTGTTTTCACATGTCCACCTCCAACCCGATCCTCATCTCGACTTTAAGAGCGTCGCAAGCCGCACTGAAAGTTCACCAAAATGGACTGGCATAGCAAACACTATATGTCCGCATAGTTGGACTGCATATTCCTGTTCCCCTTCCCTCTGATAAAATCAAATCAAATCTGACGACACCTCGAATTAGGAGGATGGATACTGAATCTGGGGAAGGTTTCTCTCTCCTCCCTCCAACCACTTGCTTGTGCATGCATGATATAAGTAGAAGTAGAGCCACCTCCAAGCCTCCCACGGCTCACACAAAGTTAGCACTCATCCTCACTCGCCTGCTGGTAGTTATAACCAACCAACCAACCTCCTCCGCCCACTCAAACCTCCTTCCTCTGTTAGTTACTAGTACTCGGCCACCATGAAGTTTATGAAACTTGGCACCAGGCCCGACACCTTCTACTCCTCCTCCGACTCCGAGAGGTACGTGCTGATCCTCATTCCGCGCCATCTCTGTCAGATAGTTTCTTGTGCGAGCTTTGTGCCTGATTCCGCGCTTCCTTCTGCTCCAGGTCCGTGTACACGGAGGTGGCCACTGACCTGCAGATCCTGGTGGGCAAATGCCTCTACCATCTCCACAAGGTAATGGACGATCCAATCCAAGAACCAGATTCATTCATGTCTCTATTCTGCGCATGTTACGATCGCATCCTCTGATTGTTTCTCTGATCTTAGCTTGCATTGCCATGCAAGAATTGATTTCCTGGTTTGTGTTCGCGGTTGGAATGATGAATTTCTTCTCGATCGGACCCTGAAAAGATTGTTTGTTTCCTGACGACAGTTTCCTCTGCTCTCCAAATGCCTGCTTCTGCAAGCGCTCTGTGCCGAGTCCGGCTGCGGCGGCGACGGCGACGTCATCGAGCTGGCGGGCTTCCCGGGCGGCGCCGAGGCGTTCGAGGTCTGCGCCAAGTTCTGCTACGGCATCACAATCACCGTCAGCGCGCGCAACCTCGTCCCGCTCCGCTGCGCCGCCGCTCACCTCGGCATGTCCGAGGCCGCCGACCGCGGCAACCTCGTGGCCAAGCTCGACTCCTTCCTCGCCTCTTGCCTCCTCCGCCGGTGGAAGGATGCGCTCGCCGTGCTCCACTCCACGCGCCACAACGTGCCGCTGTGCGAGGAGCTCGGCCTCACCTCCCGCTGCGTGGACGCCGTCGCCGACCTCATCGCCAACCCTGCCGCCGCCGTTCTCCCCGCCAAGTCCACGTCCGCGTCGCCCTGGTGGGCGCACGACGTCGCGGAGCTTGGCGTTGATATGTTCTGGCGTATCATGGTGGCCGTAAAATCGACGGGCGCCGTCAACGAGAAGACGATCGGCGATGCGCTCAAGACTTACGCGCGCCGGTGGCTGCCCAACGTTGCCAAGGACGGGCTCGCCGCGGAGCAGCCGTTCGACGACGCCGTCGGCGCCAGCGTGAAGCAGATCACCACGAGGCACCGCCTCCTCCTGGAGAAGATCGTGAGCCTTCTCCCGGTGGACAAGGACGCCGTCTCCTGCGCCTTCCTCCTCAAGCTCCTCAAGGCGGCCAACATCCTGAGCGCGTCCCCCGCGTCCAAGGCAGAGCTGGTGAGGAGGGTGGCATGGCAGCTCGAGGAGGCCAGCGTTAGCGACCTGCTCATCCCGTCAGTGTCCTGCATGAGTGACATGCTGTACGACGTGGACGCCGTGGCGGCCATCCTCCACGAGTTCGCGCTGCGGCACGCGGCGGCCACCGCGCCGGCGAGGAGCCCCGACGACAACAGCCCGGCACGGTCGGACGGGCACCGGCGGTCGAGGTCCGACGAGAGCGTGGGGTTCGACGGCGCGCGGCGGTCGTCGTCGGCCGCGCCGGTGTCGCAGTACGCGTTGGCGAGGGTGGGCAGGCTCGTGGACGCGTTCCTGATGGAGGTGGCCAAGGATCCCCACCTGCCCGTGGAGAAGCTGCTCGCGATTGCCGAGGCCGTGCCTGACAGCGCTCGCCCGGAGCACGACGGGCTCTACAAAGTCGTCGACTCGTACCTCAAGGTGATTTCTTTTTCCAATCCTCAAATTCGTTGTGTCGCGGCGCAGACCCCTACTTGGAAGTTGGATAGTTTTTCAACTTGTTTGCATAAAAAATGGAGAGTTCTAATCTGCCATTTTTTTTCTGAACGTTGCAGGTGCATCCGGAGATGAGCAAGAGCGCAAGAAAGCGGCTGTGCCGGGTGCTCAACTGCCGGAGGCTGTCGGAGAAGGCGTGCTCGCACGCGGCGCAGAACGAGCTTCTCCCGCTCCGCGTCGTGGTGCAGGTGCTCTTCTTCGAGCACGCGCGGGCGGCGGCGCTGTCGGGCGCGCCCGTCGCCGGCGAGCTGCCTAGCAACATCAAGGCGCTGCTGTCCAAGTCCGGGTCGGAGGAGGACGACGCCGACCGGGTGGACGAGCAGCGGCTGCGTGCCCTGGCGTCCGGCGCGTCACCGGGGGACGACTGGAGCGTGGAGGGGCTCCGGCGCGCGGCGTCCAAGATCGCCACGCTGCGCATGAAGATGGAGGAGGACGATGAGGACGACGAGGAGTTCGTGCGCAAGGCCGGGCTGTCGCGCAGCGCGTCGCTGCGGTTCAGGGCCTTCTGCGCTATGCCGGCGGGGAACCCGAAGCGGATGCTCAGCAAGCTGTGGCCGCTGGGAAGAAGCGTCTCCGCCGACCGGCATTAGCAGCCCAGTGCCACTAGCAGCCAGCCAGCCATTAGGTTTTTGTAATTTGCTTCTTCCGTCGCATATTTTTGTTGGGTTGTCTACCTTGCCCAAGGCCTAAGGTTGTTTTGTTTCTCTCTTCCTGTAGCTGCGAGTGATGATGCATAATTGTCAAAATAAATCAAATAGGAACTCCACAGGTTACTTCTCTATACTGTATACTATTATACCCGCTGCTTTAGTACAACTTTGAGAGAGTATTATTTTTTGAGAATTATCAACCCGATCGAGTGGCAACGCTTGACAAAACATGGTCATGATGATAGCAGTTTCGAATCATGTTTGATAGTACTACGTACAAGAAAGAGGCCATCCATCACCAAGCACTATCTTCTTTTCCGTATCCCATGATTGCCATCCACTTGGCGTCTAGAAGAGTTACGAAAACAAGAGGGGAGAGAGAGAGAGAAAGATGAGCCTGGATGAGAAATTCCACGGGAGAATCAAATGCACCGAAGATATAGTAATAATAATTTTCTTGCCTTTCAACCTGAAAGATCCTCTTTGTTAGGTCTGGCGCGTGTGGAGGGTCCGAATATGTTATGTGCGCGCGGCTTGATGATGATGGGATGATGAGACCTCACCTCAGCTCCAAATGTTGGGTCAGCAACCACTGAGCCAGCAGCAACAGCTCAGCATGGCCTGCCCTAATTTTCTAGGCGCCTATGATGTTCGATCTTCAGCTTCTTGCTCATCAGTGGCATGGGGGCTGGCTCATCCACCTCAGGCCCCAGTGCCGCTTCACAATTCAGAGAGGCTATGTCGTGTCCTGGAGAAATTTCTTCGCTAGGGTACACCCGGCGCAACATCTACCGATTTGCTATTATTGATCTTTTGCGACGTGTCTCAGATTGTCTAGAGGTTCATCATTGCTTTTCTTTCCCTGCCAATGTCCCATCTTAATTGTTGTCAATTCTGATTACTTAGTGGAGAAAAATGTGTCACGCTCCATTTTTGAATGCCTATCGCTTCTGGTCACTTTAATCTGTTTATTATGTCTCGATAAATAATAGTATTTAGAGAGTTGTTATAGATCACTTGATTCTTTTTATAAAGGTCATTTTTATTGCTCCCTTCATTTTTTTAATACAAAATCACTATATAAGCCCACTAACAGTAATTGAAGCAAAAAAATGATAATGTTGCCTCGTACAAGCAACCGATGGTTTAACTACTCGCATGCATGCCTTGATGTTAATGACACTCTTAATTTACGTACTTCCTCTCTCATGTCCACTCAATTTACTCTAATTTGCATGCGCATTATTAATTAACCCGGTAAATGGGAAGGCAAGTTCGCTTGCAAAGCATGCATTAAATTTTACCTTACAATAATTTAAGTTTGTGGCCTTGTATTAGGAAATGACGAGAGTAACTGAAAAGAGCTTTGCTAAACCTATGTAAATTTTTCTATGTGACTTACCAACAAGCTGAGGTGGCCAAATTTGGTTGGGAGGGGAAAAAAGGCCCAGGCCCACCCCGTGAAATTCAAGGAGGGGGAGGGTATTTAGTTGAGGAAAGGAAATAATGTAACTTTTCGTAATAGATTACGTAGTTGTAGTATTTTTGAACTAGAAATGCAGCATCATAATGAGTATATACTGAGTTCTACATAATTAAGATGCACATAGCCAATACGAACTTACACACATTAAAAACGAGAAAAGAAAAACGTCGCCAACAATAATGTCATAGAAGATCGAAACTTTCCTATGAAGCGGAGGGTGGAGAGCCTATTTGTAGACTACATTGCTATCCATGTGGGATAAAAATCATCCTTGGCCACCTACTTCAAACACATCCACACCGTTGTAAAGAACGGTTGGTACTCTAGTCGATGTAGAGTAGATACAAGTCGGATGCTATTTGAATGACAGACCCTAGAGCACACAAAAAATGGATTGAAGATGGCATGTTTAATTGTTTCGTCGTGAGGACCAAAACACCACATTTTTACTTCCTTATCAACTATGCTGAGCATGGTTGTCCTTGGTTAGGACGGCACCTCGAGGAAGGTACCACATGATTTAGTTTACTTTAGTTGTATCTTCGACTTCTAGATATTTTTGTTATTATCCACTAAATTCTCTAAGTGCGAACATGCCCGATACATTGAGTCTACCCTAAAAGACTCGTTTAGCGTAAGATCCTAGTAAAACACATCCCGGTCCTGGGTTAGTAGAATCCAAGTGGGCTAGAATATAGTGACATACTACCATGACACGAGACGGGGAAAGACTAAATCCCATGCGAAGATATATCTGGCGGTGATGTGGTCAAAATTTGTGCAATCGTATCATTCTTAGAGTGAGCAATGCATTATAAGACTAGATATTATTTTCAGAGAGTAGCGTTTTCTAGCACCCTATCCTCACGAAAGCAAATCTCGGACCCATTCCTAATTGTCAAGGATTCTAAATGGAAAAGATGTTTCTTTGCCGCCATCGAACATGCCCCAAAATATAAATCCCCATGCATTTCCCACATGCCAGAGACACAATTGTCGGGCTCAAATACTTTTTGCACAAGAGAGTTTGCCACTCCTTCCCAATAAGAAGCTTACACAAGCATTTGTTAAGTAAGGCATTCTTTATTATTTGGTTTCTATCAGTACTGGAATCAACATCTTTGTCGTCTGCTAGTTAACGTCAAAGAAGGTCTTTGCCATCAGCTTAAAGAAAGCTGACGACAAAGAAAGAGCGAACGACAAAGAAGGTGTTTGCCGTCATCCTGCTCTTTGTCGTCTGCTAGCTGACGGCATAGAAGCTTTGCCAGACGGCAAAGAGGGTGGGTGGCGGACTAACAAGAACGACCTAACGGTCACTTTCTTTGCCGTCAGCAAACAGACAGCAAAGGAAGTGACCGTTTTAACGGCCGTTTCCCCTCGGCCCCACCCCACTATCTAGGCTCTTTGCCGTCTGCTAGCAGACGACAAAGAGTGTGACCTAACTGAAATAGAGCCGGCGCCTATGCCCCACCCTCTCTCTCTCTCTCTCTCTCTCTCTCTCATGTCCCTCTCCTCACCCGCGCAGCCGCCCCCGGGCCTGAGCCGCCCCCGCCCCCGACCCCCCGCCCCCGCCGCCGCCCCGCCCCACCGCCCGCCGCCTCCTCCACCACCGCCGGAGCCAAAGTGAAGTTTTGTTTTGTTTTTTCTACTGTTATTTGTTGTTTAGGTTTAGGTTAGTGGTAGGATTAGGTTAGTGCTAGGTTTATGTTTAGATAATTATAAGAAGAAAGTTGAAAAAAAGAAGAATAAGTAGAAGAAGAGGAAAAAGGAAAAAGGAAGAGGGTCGTGGATCGCCGGTCTCCGAGGGGATTGATGGTGGAGCCAGTGGGTCCCGACGCCGTCACCCATGTCGAGAATCCCCCGGTCCGAGTGCTGACCGGTTGACCGTGCGTCGCCATACCAGAGGGCGCCCGGGGACGAGCGAGTTAGGGGGTTCCTCGACGTCGATGGAACCCTGAATAGTAAGTATTGTCCGTGCGAGATACATGTGGTCGTCGGTGTCGAATACTACATCCACGTCCCACAAGTGACGCCGGCGCCCGGCATCCCGCAACAACAGTTCTCGGGGTCGATGGCGGTCGAACACCTATGCGTATTTGTCTTGCAGCCTCTGCGATGACGATTAAAAGCCAAGTGTTGAAACTTGAAACACCCAAACTGACTCAAGTCGGTTTGGTTGTTTGAAGTTTTAAAACTTGGCTTTAATCCTCATCATAGAGGCTACCAGACAAATTCACCAAGGCGTTCGACCGTCATCGGCCCCCAGAACTATTGTTGCGGCGGGGCGCCGGGCGCGGGCGTCACTTGTGGGATGTGGATCTAGTGTTCAACGCCGAGCGCCACATGTATCTCACACCGATGATACTTGCTATTTAGGGTTCCATCGACACTGAGGAACCCCCTAACCCGCTCGTCCTGTTGTCAGTATTTAGTTAGGTTGACGGAAAAAACAATATTGCTATGTTACTCATCTTTCGATTTAAATGTGCAGTTTTTTCGTCACCGCGAGGGTCTAGTGTTCGACGAGCTCCACCCCTGCGTTCGTGGGTGAGCACAAATGATATCTCCTCCCCCCCTTCATTTGCTCTGTTCCAATCTTCGTGCGGATGAAACTTGCTAGCTATAGGTGTCTTCAATCATCAGTAACCGCGATTCTTTCGAATTGTCCAACGTTATCCATGGACAACCCGAGTATGTGTAGATTGGGTTCGTTATCCCATATGCTCTCCTCCGGATCTGATGTAGAATTTCGTCAGTGCCTCCCTGTTGTTCTCCGGGTACACATCCTCTCTGCTTATTGCCGAGACGTGTATCAGGAGAATAGCGGGGAGGCGCTGCCGAAATTTTGCGTCCGATCCGGAGTAGAGCATGGGAAAACGAACCCAATCTACACATACTCGGGCGGGATTAGGACCTATCTTTACCTATTAGCGTCTAGGTTGCGTGGATGTAATAAAAGTGACAAACTCCATTAACTGATGAATATATACATGCTGATTTATATATGTATTTCTTATGTGTCTAGTAGCTAGGCAAGATGAGTGATCGTGCATGGATGTACACCGGTCACACTAGTCAGAAAGACATAACCATTGAATGGTTAACAAAAACCAAGGGGTTTCTGAGAGCCGCATTTGCAAATGGCCAGAGGACAACCTGGTGCCCCTGTGCCGGGTGCAACAATTGGCACAGGAGGACAGAGGATGAAATGGGCAAATGCTTGTAGAAGAGAGGTTTTACGCCAGCTTATACGGTGTGGACATTTCATGGTGAGTCTGCCCAATGTGCCAGAGCTGAGGTGCTTCATCGTCGCACTGACGAGCATGGTACCGGGATGGAAGACATGGTGCAAGACTTTGATGATGCTCGGGACTCGGACAATGAGATGGAGGAATCTGCAAAGGCCTTCAATTAAATGTTGGAGTCCTCAAAACGTCCTCTCCATGAGCACACTGAGCTTTGTTAGTTGGATGCCATCTCACAAATAATGGCTCTGAAGGCTCAACTCAACTTGGGCAGAGAATGCTACGATGGGATGATGACAGTATTTGGACGTTTTCTACCCAAAGGCCATGTACTACCTGCAAACATGTACCAGTCAGACAAAATCCTTTGTGCTCTTAAGATGCCCTATGAGAAGATACATGCCTGTGAGAAAGGACGTGTGTTATTTAGGCTTCAGTATGCGGACTTGAACTATTGTCCCATTTGCAAGTCATCCAGGTATGTTGTGGTAGACAACGGTATGGGTGAGAAGGCGCAAACCAAAATCTCCGTTAATGTTCTTCGGTATATGCCAATCATACCAAGACTTCAAAGTCTTTTCATGGTCGAAGAGACGTCCAGACAGATGACATGGCACAAAATGGGCAAAAAAACACAACTAGATGCAGATGGGAAGCTGATGATGGTGCACACATCGGACGGTGAAGCATGGAAGCGCTTCGAGGTATTACATGATGACAAAGCGGCAGATCTGAGGCATCCTCGACTTGCCATCAGCACGGATGGGTTCAGTGTGTCTGGTCTAACGGCATCCCAATACAGTTGTTGGCCCGTATTTCTCTTTCCACTCAATCTCCCCCCGGACAGATTATGCAAAGAAAGAACATTTTCCTGACATTGATAATTCCAGGGCCCAACTATCCGGGGAAGAATATGAATGTGTACATACAGCCGCTGAAGGACGAATTGCAAGAAGCCTGAGATAATGGGTTCAAGACATACGACGCCTTTAGCAAACGGAACTTCATAATGCGTGTCTGGTACATGTACTCGACACATGACTTGCCGGCATATGCACCATTCGTTGGCTGGTGTGTGCATGGAAGGTTCCCGTGCCCCACATACAAGGAACTCTTGAGTTTCGTTGGCTTCAGGCCGGTCGCAAGCTTCTTGCTTCGACATGCATAGACAGTTTCTGGATCCTCGCCATAAGTTCAGGAAAGACAAGAAGAAGTTCATCAAAGGTAGAGTTGTCAAAAACTCTGCACCACCTGCGTTGACAGGCCAAGAGACCCTGGATCAGTTAAACACTCTCGAGCCAGATCCAGAGCGTCCAGGGTATTTCAAGGGGTATAATTCGAAACACGCCTGGACTCACAAGACATGCTTGTGGGATCTGCCTTACTTCAAAGACCTCCTTTGCCCACACAACATCGACGTTATGCACACTGAAAAGAATATCGCCGAGGCACTTTTTGGTACATTGTTCGGCATATAGGGGAAGTCAAAGGATAATACTAAGGCTAGAGTCGATCTGGAGGCGCTATGTGATAGGCCGTTACAAAACATGAAAGAACCGAAAGGAAAGCAGAACTGGACGAAGCCAAAGGCATGGTTTTATCTTGGAAGGCCAGCTATGAGGGAAATTATCTTGTGGGTGCAAAAGTAGTTGATGTTCCCTGACGGGTATGCAGCGAATCTAAAGAGGGGAGCGAGTCTTGATAAATTGAAGATATTTGATCTCAAGAGTCATGATTGGCACATATGTATTGAGTGGGTAATGCCGGTGATGTTGCGTGGCTTCATCCCTGAGGATGAATGGTTAGTACTGGCAGAGCTGAGCTATTTCTTCTGTGTTCTTTGTGCGAAATAACTATCGCCTGGTCTGCTAGAAGAAATGGAAGAGTTGGCACCGGAGTTGATCTGCAAGTTAGAGAAGATCTTTCCGCCGGGCTTCTTTAATCCAATGCAGCACTTGATTTTGCATCTCCCAACCCAGGCCAGATTGGGGGGCTCGTGCAAAATCATTGGTGCTACGCAACTGAGAGGATGCAGAAGACGCTACGAGCAAAATGTAAAAATAAACGTAGAATTGAAGCATCGATGGCTGAGGCATTCATTACTGAGGAGGCGGCAAACTTCGTGACAGCACACTACGAAGCCAAAAATCATCATTTGCATAATCCGAAGCCTCGGTACAATGCTGACGACCCTAAAAAGGGTGGATCCAACCTCGGCCTATTCAAAGGGGGTCTCGCACCAGCCGGTGCTTCTAATTCCTTCACGTTGGATTTCGAAGAATGACATATCATTTCGTTGTATATCTTCACCAACCTAACAGAAGTGCGGCCGTACATCGAGTAAGTTCTCGGT
This sequence comes from Triticum aestivum, assembly GCF_018294505.1. NCBI lineage: Eukaryota > Viridiplantae > Streptophyta > Magnoliopsida > Poales > Poaceae > Triticum > Triticum aestivum. Next base: position 288,029,976 of record NC_057811.1, read on the forward strand.
ACATTGTTTCGCAACTTCTAATTCCATTGAACTGCTCTTATTGCCGGATAAATTTGATACAGTCGATACGTCACCAAATTCTCGTATGGAGCAGTGATCCAAAAGGATCCCGTCGAAGAGTATGAGCTTCTGGCAAAGCATGGAGGCGGCTATCCTGGTTTCATCTCTTGGTTCAAACAAACGATAATATCCATTAGACCATTTCATTTCTTCGTCTAATCTGTGGCTAATGCAACAATCCCATTCATATTAAACTTGTAGGCTAATTCAGAGTTTATGGACGCCGAATTGAGACAAGTCGCTAATGGTTTTGACTTTAAGGTCCGTTCATTTGACAAATATGGCATCAATGGGTATCTCTTTCGTACCTATGGCAAAGAGCTATCTATGGCCGACCGAAAGTCTACAAATTGTTGTGTCTCTGCTATCAACAAAGGAGATACCGAGTATTATGGAAGAGTTGAGGCAATTTATGAACTTCAATTCTATGGTGCAAACCCACCAAACGTCGTAGTCTTCAAATGTTTTTGGTTCCATCCGAAGGAGACTAGAAGCACTCATGAACATATAGGGCTAGTGGAAATCAAACAAAGCACCCATTGGGATGTTCCCGATGTCTATATTATGGCTCAACAGGCAAGACTAGTTTTCTATCTACTGTGGTCCTGTCAAAGTGATCGAAATCTCAATGGTTGGGATGTCGTTTATGAAGTGCCGCCACGTGTTAGACCACCTCCCCCCAATGAAGAGGATTATGAACCTCACATTAACCCAGACACATATGAAGGAGAATTCTTCCAAGAAACACGTCTTTCCAAAAAACATTTCAAGAACCGCTCTACTTCACCCTAGAACATTGAAGTAGACAGCGATAGTGAACCCGACTTCACCCCTGAGCCGGAACAACAAGAGCCTGAACTAGAAGAGGTTACTGCTACGGATGACTTGTCAATGCTTGACCGATTACGTAAAGGTGGCCTTCCACATGATGATGCATTTATTAATGATGATGATGAGCACGTCATTACTGATACTGATGGTGATGATGCATTTATTGATCTCGGAGCATTTATTGAACCCGGAGATCCAGATTATTATTAGGAATTCAATTTTTTATGTTGTGCTTTATTTATATAGTTACTTGCACTAGTACGCGTCGGTGCTATACAAACGGTTTTTAACCCCTTTCCGTGACGGCATTTGGAACCGTCGCCAAGTAAGTGTGGGCGATAGGGGGGTCCTTCTCACACGACCCAGAAATCGTCGGGGATAGGCCCTCCTGGGACACAGGCTAGGTCGTGTGCGATCGGGCGAGGTATCGAAACCCAATCATTTTCGTAGGTATGTACATCCCACATGGTGAATCCCAGAAAAACATTTCCGTAGGTATGTACATCCCACACGGTGAATCCCAGAAAAACATTTCCGTCCATATATATATCACACATAGTCAATCCAAGGAATACGTTTCCGTTCTTATGTACATCCCACACAGTCAATCCAGGGAAAACGTTTCCGTTCGTATGTACATCCCACACAGTTTTATGTATACGCTCGTGTGTGAAAGGTGTAGCCATGACACATGCTCTGCCTTGGTTAACTATTTGCTTTCATGAACTACATCACACATGATTGGATGTAGAAAACTGTGTGGCGTTGGGCTAACCATCACAAGCGCTTTTACTGCCAGAGCCATTTGCAAAGTTCCATGACCGTCTGTTCTCTTTTTATTTTTGCCTGTAGTATATTATTCGAATTGGAAATTTGAAATATGAAATGTGCAATTCAAATTATCAGCACAATGGTTCAACAACGAATCCATAAATAAAATTGCCAGTACAATATGTTCAGTAATTACAGGATTAGGCAGCAATTAACTATGATGAACCACAATATTTAAAGGCGGTAAAGGTGAAGAGACAAGTGTAAATCATTTTGACTGCCAACGGTGTTGAAGAAGCGGAATGCCCATAATGTGCCTTCCTGCATGCCATAGGCACGAACCACTTTTGTCCAACCCCTTGTGACGATCGCCCGCCCATACTTCACCGCCTTCAGGAAGACTTCTAGAGCATTATCATGGTAGCATGAATTATATACTTTAACCTTAGTTGTCTCCACTCCGGTCATGTAGTTTGCAAGGTAATCATCAGTAAATAGCTTCGGAAACCAATGAAAAGAGAAAAATATCAAATACTGAGGTCTAATAGAGTAACTTGTTGTGGGCAGGGGGAAAAGGCAACACATTACTTACCATCCTAAAGTTCACTGTTGTCTTCGACAAAGTATAAATAAAGAGCTTAATTCCAATCACTCGTTTCTTTCGCCTAACAATCTTTCTTAGTTTCCTCACTTGACGCTTGTTCATAAATATCTCATTGCCCCATACGCAAAAGGGATCGAAGCGTGGATCAGTACCGCTCATATATGTACCTACAAGCAACCGGTAAATGTTAGAAGCTAAATTGAGATTGCACAAATGATGTAAAATACAACTACCTATGTTCCTAAGTACACGTTTTTTTAGATTTCAATATGAACTACATACGGATGTATATAGAATTATAGATATACTTTAGATTAGAATCTAGATTCACTCATTTTGCTCCTTATGTAGTCTATATTGGAATCTCTAAAAATACTTATATTTAGGAATAGATGGTGTATAAGACATGGGATGCAGCTAACCTCGACGGCAAACAACAGCATCGCCCACTGTAGCCCTGTGTAAGTACATGGAAAGCCAACGTTAACTACAAGAGGGTTAACATCCACCAAAAATAGCAAATGGTAATAAAACGGCAACATCTTTAGTGATATCTTCATTTCGAAAGAGTAGCACGATAGCAAAGGGACGGATTAAAAAATGGATACAACTGTTAATTGAAACAGGCTTAACAACATCCTAATTCATGTTTTGTAAGTTTGTAGCCATTGAAATACAACTCTTTAAAAATGGATATAACTGTTAATTGCAACAGGCTTAATGGCCACTGAAACTGGTATTGATAAAAATGCAATTGGCAGAGTTAAACATCACAGGGCAGGTGCTGCCAGAGCAGATAATGGCCCAGTTGTCTATAAAAAGGTAGGGAAAATAGCTAAAACGTGATCGGCATGTTTACTACAACATGCTTAATACATTGACCGTACAAAACATAGCCATTAATTGCAACTGGTATTGGTAAGATTGAACTAGTGAGTACATACTTGCTAAGTCCTGAGAGGTAGTTGTTGGGGCACTTCATCTTGGCTAGAGCCCGCCCAAAGTCGGCGGCGGCGGAGGCGAGCTGTTCCTTCGGGTCGAAGCGTGGATCAGTGCCACTGACATGTGTACCTATAGGCAACCAGTAAATGATAGAAGTTAAACTGCAATTGCACAAATGATGTGAAATACTGTAAGACATGGGATGCAGCTAACCTCGATGGCAAACAACATCATCGGCCGTTATGACCATGCGTAAGTACATGGACATGCATGTTAAGTAGAACAGGGTTAGCATCCACCAAAAATAGCAAATGGGCAGCATCTTTAGTATATCTTCATTGCGGAGAGTAGCATGATAGCAAATGGACAGATTAAAAAATGGATACAACTGTTAATTGCAACAGGCTTAACAACATCCTAAGTCATGTTTTGTAAGTTTGTAGCCATTGACATACAACTATTTAAAAATGGATTCAACTGTTAATTGCAACAGGCTTAATAGACATTGAAACCGGTACTGATAAAAATGCAATTGGCATAGTTAAACATCACAAGGCAGGTGGTGCCAGAGTAGAGAATGGCCCAGATGTCTATAAAAAGGTAGGGAAAGTAGCAAAAACGTGTTAGGCATGTTTACTAGAACATGCTTAATACATCGACCGTACAGAACATAGCCATTTATTGCAACTGGTATTGGTAAGATTGAACTGGTGAGTACATACTTGGTAAGTCCTGAAAGATAGTTGCTGGGGCACTTCATCTTGGTTAGAGCCCGCCCAAAGTCAGCGACGGCGGAGGCGAGCTGTTCCTCCGGGTCGAAGCGTGGATCAATGCCACTAACATGTGTACCTATAGGCAACCAGTAAATGGTAGAAGTTAAACTGCAATTGCACAAATGATGTGAAATACTGTAAGACATGGGATGCAGCTAACCTCGAAGGCAAACAACAGCATCGACCGTTATGACCCAGCGTAAGTACATGGACAGGCATGTTAAGTACAACAGGGTTAGCATCCACTAAAAATAGCAAATGGGCAGCATCTCTAGTGATATCCAGAGTCATGTATTGTAAGTTTGTTGCTGGTATTGGTGAAATTGAGCTGGACACGGTAATATTTGAACATCACACAGTGTGCAGTACTGAAATAAACAAGGCACGAACATGCTTAATACATCAACCGTACAAGTCATAGCCATTGCAAGTGGTATTGGTAAGATTTAGCTGGTCAGATCTTACCTGTTAAGTCCTGGGGGTAGTCGCTGGGGACTTCATCTAGGCCAGAGCCTGCACCATGTCGGGGGCGGCGGTGGAGGCGAGGTGTTCCTCCGGGTCAACACGCAAAGCGGCCATCGCGCCATGGACTGCCATCAGCTCCTGGCGGTGGGGATTTGGAGGCATGAGGATGTTTCGCATGCGCCATTTAAGCAATCAGGCCGGGGCCGTGATAGAGATCGGTGGGTTACCTGACTGGATCCGAGCAGAACGTAGATGTGGTTGCGGCGGTGGTGGTTTGAGATGCCGGTAGGGGAGGCGCGAGGGGGGATACTGAGGGTGGGGATGTGGTTGGAGGAATAAATTCTGAAATTGCGCGCCTAATGAAAATTTCGCTGCGAAACTTGAAACTTGGGCGGGGGAAACACACAACACAAACGAAGCGCGAAAAATACTCGTGTGCGAGAAAAAGGAAAGTTGGCACGCCCCGTCTCCAAAAAAATGTACACGTGTACTTGACTTTTTCGGTCAATGGTACGCCTGGTTTATTAGGAAAGATTGCACAGGTAACTAACTTATGGGTCATTAACGCAAAAAAAACGCAGATGGGTACGGCATAGAAACTGTGTGTTTTGTGATCTTCTAATGATTAACGCAAAAAACGCACAAGGGCACACATGCTAATCAACGCTCAAAGCCCTCAAAGGATGCTCTTACCGACATTGTACGTTAATACTACAAACTTAAAGTACTACTGGTAATTTGCTCTAATAATACAAACTTAAACTACTTCTCACATGCTGCCATCGGGGCATGCTGGCCAGACGCCGGCGTTCTCCTTCCCGGCCTTGTAGGCGGCAGCCAATCGTGCTTCGATCTTCGCCAAGCTCTCCTCACCACATCGTGCGACCTCTTTTTTCTTGCGGCGGCGGGACTCTCTTTTCTTGACTGATTTCTCCCTTTTCCGCTCCTTCTGTGCGGCTTTGGCCGCCTCTAGATCCACCACCCTTTCGGCCATGGCACCCTCAAAGTCCGCCCATGTAACTGTCTGGCCGGCGGTGGCGATGAAGTCGGCGCGGCGAGATGCCATTGCTACCTCTTGAGCACTGCGTTGGTTTTCCCTTGAAGAGGAAAGGGTGATGCAGCAAAGTAGCGTAAGTATTTCCCTCAGTTTTTGAGAACCAAGGTATCAATCCAGTAGGAGGCCACGCATGAGTCCCTCACACCTACACAAACAAATAAATCCTCGCAAACAACGCGATAAGGGGTTGTCAATCCCTACACGGTCACTTACGAGAGTGAGATCTGATAGATATGATAGGATAATATTTTTGGTATTTTTATGATAAAGATGCAAAGTAAAGAAAGTAAAAATAAAAACGGCGCCAGAAATAGCTTGTTGTTGGGAGATTAATATGGAGAATAGACCCGGGGGCCATAGGTTTCACTAGTGGCTTCTCTCAAGAGCATAAGTATTTACGGTGGGTGAACAAATTACTGTTGAGCAATTGACAGAATTGAGCATAGTTATGAGAATATCTAGGTATGATCATGTATATAGGCATCACGTCCGAGACAAGTAGACCGACTCCTGCCTGCATCTACTACTATTACTCCACACATCGACCGCTATCCAGGATGCATCTAGAGTATTAAGTTCATAAGAACAGAGTAATGCTTTAAGCAAGATGACATGATGTAGAGGGATAAATTCATGCAATATGATATAAACCCCATCTTTTTATCCTCGATGGCAACAATACAATACGTGCCTTGCTGCCCCTATTGTCACTGGGAAAGGACACCGCAAGATTGAACCCAAAGCTAAGTACTTCTCCCATTGCAAGAAAGAACAATCTAGTAGGCCAAACCAAACTGATAATTCGAAGAGACTTGCAAAGATAACCAATCATACATAAAAGAATTCAGAGAAGATTCAAATATTGTTCATAGATAAACTTGATCATAAACCCACAATTCATCGGTCTCAACAAACACACCGCAAAAGAAGATTACATCGAATAGATCTCCACAAGAGAGGGGGAGAACATTATATTGAGATCCAAAAAGAGAGAAGAAGCCATCTAGCTAATAACTATGGACCTGAAGGTCTGAAGTAAACTACTCACACATCATCGGAGAGGCTATGGTGTTGATGTAGAAGCCCTCCGTGATCGATGCCCCCTCCGGCGGAGCTCCGGAACAGGCCCCAAGATGGGATCTCACGTGTACAGAAGGTTGCGGCGGTGGAATTAGGTTTTTGGCTCCGTATCTGGTAGTTTGGGGGTACGTAGGTATATATAGGAGGAAGGAGTACATCGGTGGAGCAACAGGGGGCCCACAAGGGTGGAGGGCGCGCCTGGGGGGGTAGGCGCGCCCCCCTACCTCGTGCCCTCCTGGTTGATGTCTTGACGTAGGGTCCAAGTCCTCTAGATCACGTTCGTTCCGAAAATCACGTTCCCGAAGGTTTCATTCCGTTTGGACTCCGTTTGATATTCTTTTTCTGCGAAACTCTGAAATAGGCAAAAAACAGCAATTCTGGGCTGGGCCTCCGGTTAATAGGTTAGTCCCAAAAATAATATAAAAGTGTATAATAAAGCCCATTAATGTCCAAAACAGAATATAGTATAGCATGGAACAATAAAAAACTATAGATACGTTGGAGACGTATCAGCCATCGCTTCCTTACCATGTGTGCGGTCGCGGGCGGCGAGGAACACGGCGCGGCGGGATGCCATCGCTTCCTTACCATGTGTGCGGTCGCGGGCGGCGAGGAACGCGGCACAGCGGGATGCCATCATTTCCTTACCGGTTACTGTGCGCCGCGGTGCCATGGACAACGCCTGGAGAGAGCTCTGGGATGGAGGGGCCGGGCAGCCATACAGTGCGGTGGTATTCAAGAGCTCAACGACAAACGACAACAGAAATTTGGCTTCCCTTACAATTTTGCTCGTTCATTATCGCACACGGTTCATCTCCGTCGCTTCCGGAAATAGTGTGCGCTGAGCCTATTGTGTGTTGCATTATGATTGGCCGGAACCCCAGCCACGCGGATCACGCTTGTGCACCGTAGGATGCGCCATGATCGAACGACAATCCACGTCCCTCACATCACTCCCGTGCACCTGTAGCTGGATTGGATTTATATGCGCTAAATGCCTAGAAAATGCATATAATCCCCTAAATATGGTAAATGAGCCCAGAAAAATGCCAAATTTGAACACGGTGATTTACAGGTTGTATGTTCGTCGTACAAAAAACTCCAGGGCAAATATCAAAGAAAATTTGGATTCCCCTTCAATCTTAGTGATTTCCCTCTCGAAAGCGTGGAACTTCTTTGGTGATGGTTCGATTTATGAAGGCCGTGCATGACGACATAAGCCAAACCTTCTCTAATTTTTACCAGTACATGGTGAGGTCATACCGTGGCACACCATGCCAGGCGTCATGTTTTTCAAGCATTTATTTCATTTTTACTATATTTGAAAACCCAATAAACAAACGTTTGTGGTTGACTATTGCCACACATTTCATCAAAATATCCGTCCCTTCCTTGTAAAAGGCATGAGAATTTACTAAATGGCACGAGCATGGTTTTCCAGGCCGTTCTTGTGCACCCTTTCATGCACCAATTGTTTGAACTTGAATTATGTGCATTAATGCCTAGGAAATGCACATAATCCCCTAAATATGGCAAATGAATCTGGAAAAGTGCCAAATTTGAACACAGTGATTTGCAGGTTGTATGTTCATCGTAGAAAAAAACTCATGGACAAAGGACAAAGGAAATTTGCCCCCCCCCCTTCAATCTTGGTGATTTCCCCCTCGAAACCATGAAACTTCCTCGGTGATGGTTCGATTTATGAAAGGCGTGCATCACGACATAAGGAAAACATTCTCCAATTTTTACCAGGGCATGGTGAGGCCATACCATGGCACCACGCCACGCGTCATGTTTTCCAACCATGTGTTTCATTTTTTGTATAGTTGTTAACTCAGTAAACGACGCGTTTATGGTTGACTATTGCCACACATTCCCTTGAAATCTGCCCATTCCTTGTAAAAGGCGTGAGAGTGTACTAAATAACACGAGCATGGTTTTCTGACCATTCTAGTGCACCTTTTCATGCACCGATTGTTTGAATTTGAATTATGTCCATTAATGCCTAGAAAATGCACACAATCCTCTAAATATGGTAAATGAGACCGGAAAAATGTCAAATTTGAACACGTTGCATTTGAGGCGGTATGTTGATCGTTGGAAAAAAACTGAATGACAAACTAGGACGGAAATTTGGATTCCCCTTCAATCTTGTGGATTTCCCTCTCGAAAGCATGGAACTTCCTCGGTGATGGTTTGATTTATGAAGGGCGTGCATGACGACACATGCCAAACCTTCTAAAAAAATTTACCAGGGCATGGTGAGGTCATACCATGGCACCATGCCAGGCGTCATGTTTTTTAAGAATTTATTTCATTTTTCTATAGTTGAAAACCCAACAAACAAACATTTGTGGTTGACTATTACCACACATTTCATCGAAATATCTGTCCATTCCTTGTAAAAGGCATGAGAATTTACTAAATGGCACGAGCATGGTTTTCCAAGCCGTTCTTGTGGACCCTTTCATGCACCGATTGTTTGAACTTGAACTATGTGCATTTTTTTTGAATATATACTGTGAGGCAAAGCCCCACAGCCCTTTATTAGATAAAGCACCACTGTACAAGTAAAAAACAAACTATACAAGGAAGGAAAACAAAAGGGAAAAGAGTCTACCTATTTGCTAACTAACTGTACTTGCTTTACAACAAAGAAGCAATCCAAGCCAATAGCTTTGGTTTGTTACAGTCCTTCACCCTGTGAGCAAGCAAAGAAATATCATGGATGAATTTACACTTCCAAGCACTGAAAGTAGCTCTCTCAGCTCTGAAGATTCTGCCATTTCGCAAAATCCAAATATTCCATGCTGTTGTTAGCATAACTTCAATGAAGAAAGGGTGTGTGAAGCTGGACCTGGCGTGCAGGATACATTGCAGAATATCTGAGCCTCCAGACCAATCAATACCCAGATAGTTCCAGACTCTACAGCTGAAGGTGCAGTTAAAAAACAGATGTATTCTATCCTCATATGCCAGCTCACTGCAGGTGAGGCAAAGATTGCCATCTTGGTTTGAGCGCCAGTGTCTCCTAACCAGCATATCCTTGGTGTTAAGTCGGTCAAAGAATAAAAGCCAGCCGAACACCTTGATCTTCATGGTGCACTTACTCTGCCAAAGCCATTTGCAAGGTTGTATTGTAGGTAAGTGTGAGTGCATGATCATGTAAAAACTTTTCGCACTGTACCCTCTTGATTGACCAGGCCATATCCAAACATCAGGTAAGGTAGGGTCTCTGTCTAACTGCATGATCCAACTTTCCAAAATTTGCAACTCAGCAGCAGCCTCATGAGAAAGGGGCAAATAAAACATAGAGAAAAGATCTTGGGATTGAAGGAATTCCCGCACAGAGATCCTGTCATTATTGACAAAAGAAAACAACCTTGGCAATCTCCAACATAGGGGTCTAGCAGAGCCCCCAATGTGCCAAGAGTTAGTCCAGAACAGAGCAGAATCACCCATGTTGATATGTACTGAGGCAATAGCAGTATAAGCCTCATGCAGCTTCAGAACATCTCTCCACCAGAAAGATCCAGCATTAGCTGTTGCCTGTGGAACCCCATGATCATAGTAGCTATTCCATATCAGAGTCACCCAAGGAACATCAACCTTGTTATAGAATTTGTGAAGATGCTTGAGAAGCAGGCCTTTGTTCTGGATGTGCAGATTAATAATACCCAAACCACCCTTATCTCTTGGCCTGCAAACAAGTTCCCAAGCAGCCAGCGACTGTTTTGGAACATCAGTGTTACCCCTCCAAAGGCATTGCCTGAAATTCTGTCTAGTTGCTTAATGATCCCGGCTGGGATATTGAGGCTACACAGAAAGTATATTGGCAGAGAGGTCAGGACAGAGGTGAGAAGCTGCAAACGAGAGCCTTGATTTAGCATAGAAGAGCTTGCAGTTAACCTCCTTTCAAGACTGTCAACTAAGGGCATGAGGTCAATGATCCTTGGCCTTGTAGTTCCCAAAGGCAATCCAAGATAAGCAAATGGAAGCTGGCCAATTTTACAACCGAGAATAGCAGCAAGTCTGTCAGCCTCCTCATTAGGCATATTCAGTGGGATCATTGAGGATTTAGCAAAGTTGACCTTTAAACCAGTGGATTGTTGAAATGTAAGCAGCATATTCTTGAGGGCAACAAGCTCATCATCCTTAGCTGCAAGAAATAGGATCGTGTCATCCGCATATTGAATGATGGGAAAATCCCTGTCATGGGTCTGAAGAGGCAAAGAGAGTGTGCCAGACACCAGCATTTGGTTGACCACAGATTGCAACAGATCTGCTGCTATGACGAACAGCAGAGGTGAGAGTGGATCACCCTGCCTGACGCCACACTTACACAAGAATTGCTTTCCAGGAATGCCATTTAACAGAACAGAAGAAGAACCTGTAGACAACAACTGTTTAATCCAAAGAATCCATTTGGCATCAAACCCTTTATGCTGCAACATCTGAAGAATAACCTCATGCTCAACGGTGTCAAAGGCCTTAGCAAAGTCCAACTTAAGGATTATAATTGGATGCTTGGATTGTTTACACTGATGAATATACTCAAAACTCCAGGCCAGACAATCCTGAATCGACCTACCCTTAAGAAACCCATACTGATTTTTGTGGATGCACTTAAGGATCACCCTCTGCAACCTATTGGCCAACAATTTTGTTAGGAATTTAAGACAAGTGTTGGTGAGGGAGATTGGCCGGAAATCATCGGGCCCTTCTGGTGAAATGATCTTGGGTATGAGCGTAATGAGGGAGGAATTGATATTTTCCAACGAAAGCTTCCCCTCATAAAAATCCCGAATCATCCTCAAGAAGTCCTCCTGAATTATAGGCCAACAGCGCTTGACGAACATCCCATTAAAGCCATCTGGACCAGGTGCCCGATCCACCGGCAAATCCTGCAAGACTTTGTTAATTTCCTCATCAGAAAATGGCAAGGACAGCTCCTCCAGTCCCGGGATGGATTGGATTAAATGGTTCAAATCAAAGCCCATAATGATCCCTTGGGCCTGGCCCATCCTAGATTTGAACGAGGCCCAAAGGATTCCCGCCATCTGAGCGTGATCAGTCACTGGATCAAGCATGGAACTGGTTTTCAGACTGGAGATGGAGTTTCTCCTCATACGCTCAGAGGCCATGGCATGAAAAAAATTTGAGTTCTCCTCGCCAACCTTGATGTACCTAATAGTGCACCTCTGTTTCCAATATATATAGTGAAGTCTTAACAGATGTTCATAGTGAAACTTCACAAGTTTCCGGAAGTTGAATTCCGGCCGTGTTAAAGGTCGTACCTCCTCCAACTGATCAAAGTGCAGGATCACCTTTGAGCAATCAACAGTAAGCTTTTTGATGTACGATAGCTTTTTGCTCCAAATTTTCAAATCATACCACAGTCGCTTAAATTTCCTTGTGATAACCGCAGAAGCAGAAAGATCAGAGAAGATAGGTGCATTCCAGGACTTGGAGACACAATCCATGAACCCCGGCATATCCAGCCAGAAATTTTCAAACTGAAAAATCTTGGCCGCAGGAATGGTAGTGTCAATGGACACCACACAAGGCACGTGATCGGAGGTAGTTCTGGCTAGTGGAGTAACCACAGTGTTTGGGTAGTGTGAAATCCAATCAGTAGTAGTAAAGAACCAATCAAGTTGCTCAAGCAGGGGGTTTTGCTGCATATTAGACCAGGTGAAGCTACGGCCCTTCAAGGGCAACTCCAAAAGTCCAAGGTGACCAGTTATTTCGTTGAAGAGAAAGATATCGTTGGTATCACCACCGGGGAGGTTTCGGTTTTCCAAAGATCTGATGAAATTAAAGTCCCCCAACAAGAGCCAATTTTCATCGGGAGGGATTTGTAGATGATAAAGCCAACTAACGAAATCGTCCCTAGGCTGACCCTCACATGGCCCATAGACATAGGTTAGGGTCCATTTTTTAGAATTCTGCAATGATTGGAAGGAGACGACAACACCAAACCTCTGAATATCCACAAGCTGGCCATGAAAGATCGAGGAATTCCAAACGACGAGAATCCCGCCAGAGGCTCCAATAGAAGGTGAGAACGCGAATTGATCAAACCGCCTAGGGCAGAAGGATCTAATCGTACGAATATCAAAGCTCTCACATTTAGTTTTGAACTATGTGCATGCATTAATGCCTAGGAAATGCACATAATCCCCTAAATATGGCAAATGAACCCGGAAAAGTGCCAAATTTGAACACGGTGATTTGCAGGTTGTATTTTCATCATAGAAAAAACTTGTGGACAAAGGACAAAGGAAATTTGGACCCCCCTTCAATCTTGGTGATTTCCCCCTTGAAACCATGAAACTTCCTTGGTGATGGTTCGTTTTATGAAAGGCGTGCATGACGACATTTTTACCAGGGCACGGTGAGGTCATACCATGGTACCCCACCAGGCGTCATGTTTTCCAAGCATGTATTTCATTTTTGTATAGTTGTTAACCTAGTAAATGACGCGTTTATGGTTGACTATTGCCACACATTTCCTTGAAATATCTGCCCATTCCTTGTAAAAGGCATGAGAATGTACTAAATAGCACGAGCATGGTTTTCCAGACCGTTCTTGTGCACCTTTTCATGCACCGATTGTTCGAATTTGAATTATGTGCATAATTAATGCTTAGAAAATGCACATAATCCCCTAAATATGGTAAATGAGTTCGGAAAAATGTCAAATTTGAACACGTTGCATTTGAGGCGGTATGTTGATCGTTGGAAAAAAACTGATTCCCAAACTAGGACGGAAATTTGGATTCCCCTTCAATCTTGGTGATTTCCCTCTCGAAAGTATTGAACTTCCTCGGTGATGGTTTGATTTATGAAGGGCGTGCATGACGACATAAATCAAACCTTCTCAGCTTTTAACCAAGGCACGGTGAGGCCATACCATGGCACCATGCCAGGCGTCTTGTTTTTCAAGCACATATTTCATTGTTCTGTACTTGATAACCCAGTAAATGACGCGTTTGTGGTTGACTATTGCCACGCATTCCATTGAAATCTCTGCACATTCCTTGTAAAAGGCTTGAGAAGTTACTAAATACCACGAGTATGGTTTTTCCAGACCGTTCTTGTGCACCTTTTCAAGCACCAATTGTTTGAATTAAAATTATGTGCATTAATGCCTACAAAATGCACATAATCCCCTAAATATTGTAAATGAACCCGAAAAAGTGTCAAATTTGAACACGGTGATTAGCAGGGTTTATGTTCATCGTAGAAAAAAACTCATGGATGAAGGACAAAGGAAATTTGGATTCCCATTCAATCTCGGTGATTTACTATCACACACGATTCATCTCCGTCGCCTCTGCGAACCGTGTGTGTTCACTCACACATGCAAAAGGAAAAAACAAAACCCTCACCCACTTCATCCCCACTCACTCGCCGCGGACTCCTCCGCAACTCTGCAGCCTAAGCTCGACGGTTGTTGGCGGCGGGCGTAGGTCGAGATCCAAACGGCGCAGGATTTCGCCCCTACCACTTTCCGCCGCCTATCTGCACTGACATTCTAGACTCTGGTCGACTGGGGTTTTCTGCGGGATTGGGCCGGGGATTTTTCTCATGGAGAAGGTAATCAACTTAATTAGCGAAATATTCACTCATCTCTTATCGCAGTCCGTCCGTCGCTATTAATCAACCGGCGGAAATCCCCGTGGAATCATCTTTGTTCTAGCTGATTCATGGGTGTTCATTCATGTGTCCACAGTGCGAGCACAAATCGGGCAATTGTGGTTGTGGCCAGTCAAAAACGAAGTTCTATCTCACCATTCCGGATGACTTCAGGGAGCGCTCGGTATGTTCAATCTCAACCTACCACGGTCGGCATGGCCTAAATTTGTGAACATATACCGTCTGTTGCTACATTATCTATATATTTGCATCAGATCTTTGTTACATTATCTATTTTTAATTCTATATTTTTGTACCTTGCTTTCATCTATATATTGGTTTGTTCTATCAGTTACTCCCATATTTGCATCTTGCTATATTATTTCAATATATCTAATTTACAATCTTAATTTTCATTTCAAGCAGTACATCCCTTGCTTTGCAAGAACAGGAGTAGAAGGAAATCTTGAGCTTTACTTTGCTGATGACTCCCAGGATGTCATATTGACAACGCAGCATGGATTTACAATCATGGTTAGCATAAAACTTGATAAAGATGGTCACTCCTATTTTAATGCGGACGTTTGGAGAAAAATCTCTAAGTGTTATGAACTGAAAGCTGGCAATAAGATTCTAGTGCGTGCACCACAGCCTGGTCTAATTAACATCGATGTTTACTTCCCCAACGTCATCAGCAATTTAACTTTGTCCATGAAAGTTTTATCAAAGTCTGATCGAGGTTAGTGTCCTTTCAACTTTGTCCATGCTGTCATATTACTATTTAAGCAACAAATTGATCACTATTTAAGCAACCAATTGTGATATTATATTCTGACTCCGTTCCTAGGCAGTAACAAATTGTATTTACCAATTTATGCGCACTATATATTTTTCTGCCATGTTCTGAATAAATAATACCTTTCTACCTTTTAAGCAGGATATGTTCGATGCATAGTGAATGATCTGTATGTTACTAAGCGTATCAAATTCCACTGGAAGGACTTGAAGCATGTCATAATGTAACATCCCAAATTTTCAATTTGGAATGTTATACATAGATCATCATTGCATATCATGTTTTGTTGCATTTTGACAAAATCCTCGATAAACCCTAAGCAACTCAAGGACCCTCGGAGAGAGTTGGGGATTTTCTCGAATTTTCGAATTTGATTTTCAAACGAGGATTGTGGTTTTAATTATTTTTCTCTCCGGAAAAATATTTCATTTTAAATAAACGAGAGGAGAAAATATGACTTCTCCAAAACAATTGAAATACTGGAGGAAAAATGTTAAAATCATTATTTGGATTTTATTTGCAATTTTTATTGCATTAAAAATATTGCATGTTTTCAAAATATTTATTTTGGATTATAAAAATGTTCACCCTATTCTAGATTTTCTAACTAGACGGGGAAAATTTATTTCATATTTTTCTGATTTTTTATTTATTTTTCTATGAATTATTTTCCGCGAAACTTATTTTAAAAAAAACCGCGCGACGCCCGCTGGGCCGAAGCCCAGCCGAGCGCCGGCCCGTCCGCGCCCTCTCCTTCCTCCGCACGGGACGCCGCTGCCGCCATGGCCGAGTCCGGCCGCCGCACGCCTCCCCTCGCCCGACCCCTCCCCCAAGCCACCTCGCACCCCCCTCCTTAAATACCCCCTCTCCTTTTTCCTCTCACCGCCGCCGCCGGAGTAGCCCCGCCGTCGCCCGCATCTCGCCTCACCGCCGCCGCCATTTGCCTCGCTGCCGCCGCCGCTGGGAGCCGCCGGAGCCGCCGCCCCGAGTCGCCGCACCCCTCCCGAGCCCGAGCCCCGCCGCCAAGCCCCGCGCCCGCCGGAGCCCCTCGCCGGAGCCCGCCCGTCGAGGTACTGCCGCCGCCCGTTTCCGTCGTTGCCGGTTTTCTGTAAAAAAAACCCTTCGTTTTAAAAAAACCCTAGATCGGTTTTTTTGGTTTTATTATTTTGCGAGCGTTTGCCGAACCGTTCGTTTTAACGAACGCGTTCGTCGGTTTTTCTCTGTTAACGAACGTCCGTTACTTAACCGTTCGTCCGTTTTTCTTTTTCGTCGGATTTTCTCGTTATTTTCTCAGATTCGATTTCTGATCGAATCTTCGATTCTGTTTAACTTCTCGCTCGTTTATCGGAATCAGGCGATTCAAGCGCCTAGAGTTTCGTCTCGAAATTCTCTTTCCGTTTAACCTACTCAAACAAGTTTTTGCTACAGTAAAATTTGACCTAGATTCAGATTAGCAAACGAAGTTTCTTTCTTTCGCCGTTTGACTTTCGTTGCTTCTTTCGAGTTGATTCTTTTTGCAAACCGGAGTTCTTAAGTTGAACTTTCTGATTGGATCTTTCATTCGAGTTTTACCTGTGCATTAGATGAGTACTGATTGTATGCTTGTTTGTTTGCGATAGAGTACCCGGAGTGTGCCGCTTGTTACTTCGACTCGCTAGGTTTTGCGGATCATCAGCAAGGCAAGTAACACTTTGATCATACCTCGTTCATACCCAGTTTTTATGCATTAGATGTATTCTTCAAACATTGCATGATTAGGATCTAATTAAATTGTGGGAACTGGGAAGTAGTTGAGGTAGTACCTATTACCTGTTTTCTTATCAAACCCTTGGGAGTTACTTCTACGTTGCTTTTATTATTGCCATGCTATGCTCGTAGACGTGGATTTGGGTTTGAGTGATATTCACGACAGATGTGAGATGTTTATTAATGGTTCAACTTAAGGTGGCAACTAAAACTCACATCTGGGTGGATTGAGGCACCTGGAGAACCCAGTGTTGTCTGTTTGTATAAGGTCCGCCACCCAGGCTCAAAGGGATCATAAGATTATTCATGCTAGAAACTTCCGTGTGCAGCCACAAGCTATTATGGGCTCTAGCATAGCTGAGTAGGTTACAGGATCTCTTGAAGAGGTGGACTAGTAGATGTAGGGGAAAGTAGGTGTACCGGTCCATCCAGAGTAAAGAGTGTTTGTTTCTGAAAGACTGTGTCTCGGTCATCCGTTTCTCAAACATCATGCAGTGCGAGAATCAAGCGGAGGCGATCGAGTCTTGTGGGGAAAAGTGCGCAAACCTCTGCAGAGTGTACAAACTAATCATGGTTAGCCGTGTCCCCGGTTATGGACAACTTGAGTATCTAGTACCTGGATTATCATTTGAATCTCATCACCGTGATACTTATAATTAATTTTGTTGGGTTAATGATGTTACTTAATTGGGATTGAGTTGGAGGTACCTTCTCAATGTTTCAACCATCATGATAGTTAAATAAAATTTATTCCTTTTGAAGTAGGATAAAATTGGCTTTTCGCAAAAACTGTAACCATAGAGCTTTCCACCAGCCATAAATGCATATAGTATAGCATTATCCTTGTTCATTATTCTCTATGTGTTACATTGCCAGCATATTCTATGTGCTGACCCGTTTTCGGGCTGCAACGTTTCATGTTGCAGACTTTTCAGACGACGAGTAAGGTGCTTTAGGTCGTGGTCTTATACTCAGTGATGCCGCTGGTGTGATGGACTCACTTATCTTCCAAGTCTTCCGCTGTTATCATTGTTAGATGGCCTTAAGCCATGTTTATCATACTTAACTCTTCGGAGTTACTCGATGTAATAAGTGTGTGATTGCTACTCTGTTATAAATCCTCCATTTGTACTGTGCGTGTCAGCATTACTGATCCAGGGATGACACTGGTGCACAGCAGCACAGGCCATTTGAGGTCTGGTCGCTACAAAGTTGGTATCAGAGCACACGCTGGCTATAGGACACGACCACTAAGCTTAAGCCCTAGAAAGCTTCTCTCTTCTCATTTCTGACCCCTCTCCACTTTCTACTCTTTTAGGAATGGCGAATGCAAGGAGCAAGTTCATGCAACCGGATGAAGACACGCCGTTTGGTCGACACTTGAAGGAAGTCACCAAGTACTTGAACATAGGAATACCAAGCGTCACCGGAACCTACAACGCCACATTACCTGAAGAGGAGACCTGGAAGATTCAAGTTATCATTCCAGGAAGGACGTTTGTGCCAATTACGGAACCCATGAGATTGGTTTTCGAAGCACCAACTTGGAGTTTAGGGAAGAGCATGGCCGCACACATCGCCATGGGACGCATTGGAGAAGTCTATCACCAGGAGCTTAAGGATACAATTTACCAAATTTGTGGACGTCGAGACGCGCAATGGGAGATGATCAAGACCAAGAAGGATGGATCAATTGCAGCTTTCATCCAGGAGCAGAACCAACATATCCGACGCCAGGAGAACCAGATGTGCACGGACAAGGAAGAACTGAAGAAGGCATTAACAAAGATCAAGGAGCTCCAAGAAGAACTCAAGGCTACACGCGAAGATTACTTGGACGAAATCAACGCACTAGTAGGGAAGATTGACGACCTGGAGAACAAGATTGGAGCATTCGTGGGAAATCCAGTACCAAAAGCAGAAGTCGACGAATGCACTTGTCCGGATAACTACATCATCATCGACGACACCGACTCAGAACCAAGTGAAGACGAATGGATTGATGAAGCTGGAGCAGACATCATGGAGTCTTCAACGGATCAGAATTTCTAGTAGACCACCATATCAGTAGTAGTTTTCCTCCATTTAATAGTATAGTTCAAGCACTTTGTAACGCTAGTTAGATCGATTGTTTGGCCTTGTTTGGATTGATTGAGTGATATTGATTGAATTTGTCTCATGAGCATATGGGTAGTGTTTTCCCTCTAGACCTCATTCTACTCTTAATTCTCATCTTTTCTAAACCTATCAGATGCCTCCGAGACGCGACACCGGATTTGTTTTCCCGCCAGAGATCACCCAGTTGATTCAGCAACAGAATGCCCTGATGCAAGTGTTAGTTCAGAACCAAGGCAACAACAACAACAACCCACCGCCACCACCACCTGTTGATCACTTAGCCCGTTTCTTAAGGCTAAACCCGCCGGTGTTTTCCAGTAGCACCGAGCCGATTGTAGCAGATGATTGGCTCCGCAAAGTTGGAAGGGAGTTGACCACTGTAGGATGCACAGATGCGGAAAGAGTGCGTTTTGCCGCACATCAGCTTGATGGACCCGCAGCATCATGGTGGGAGAATTATACAGCCACGCACCCTATTGACACTGTCACATGGGACCAGTTTCAGCAAGCTTTCCGTACAGCTCATGTTTCAGCAGGAGCTATGGCTATGAAGAAGCGCGAGTTTCGCAACCTACGCCAAGGAGGACGCACCGTAGGCCAGTATGTGGAGGATTTCAGTAAGTTAGCACGTTATGCACCAGATGACGTTGCTACAGATGCAGCCAAGCAGGAGAAGTTTTTGGAAGGACTGAATGATGAACTGAGTATGCAGTTGATGGTAGCAACCTTCAACAACTACCAGGAGCTAGTAGATAGAGCTCTCATGATTGAAGGGAAGCAACAGCAGATTGAAAACCGTAAGAGGAAGTATGGACAAGGGAAGTACAATTCTGGAGCCCAGCAGAAGCCCCGTTTTACCCCGAAGCCGGGAGGACAGTTTCAACATACCCATGGAGGAGGTAGCTCGCACAACCATAATGGCTCCAAGAGAGGTAATGGGAATGGAGGAGGAAACGGACAGAACCGCACCAACCCATCTACCCCAACCAAGAGAGATCTAAGTCACATTACTTGTTTCAAGTGCCAGAAGACGGGACATTATGCTACTGATTGCCCCGAAGCCCAAAATGGAAATGGCAATGGAAGCTCTGGGAAGAAGCCGAACCCGTTCAACAAAGGACATGTGAACCACGTGAGCGTGGAGGAGGTTGAAGCTCAGCCTGATGCAGTAATAGGTAAGTTTTTGGTTAAGTCATTTACTGCAACCATTCTTTTCGATACTGGTGCATCGCATTCATACATATCAAGGGGATTCGTAAACAAGTTTAAGATGTCCACCCAAGTTCTCAAAAGCCCCATGTTAGTAACCTCGCCAGGAGCAGAGTATATGGCCACCCAAGGATGTTTTCAGATACCATTGGCCATTGGTAGGCATGTTTTCCCCTCAGACCTCATTGTTATTGAATCGCAAGGTTTGGATGTGATTTTGGGAATGGATTGGCTATCGTTGTGCCAGCAAGACGATTTTGCTTACCACCCCAGAAGGAAAAAGGATCAAGTATGTATCCCGGCATATGCCGAAGAGGACTCAAGTGAATTCCTTATCAGGAGTTGTACAGGAGGAAGTACCAGTGGTGAAGGATTATCCGGATGTATTTCCAGAAGAGTTGCCAGGCATGCCACCGGATAGAGACATTGAGTTCTTGATTGAACTTTTGCCAGGCACAGGGCCAATATCTAAGAGACCGTACATGATGCCCGCAAAGGATTTAGAGGAAATTAAGAAGCAGATCAAGGAGTTACTGGATAAAGGCTATATTCGCTCAAGTTCGTCACCTTGGGGATCACCAGTACTTCTAGTGGAGAAGAAAGATGGATCGCTGAGGATGGTTGTTGATTACCGAGGATTGAATGAAGTGACCATCAAAAACAAGTACCCACTGCCGATGATCAATGATTTGTTTGACCGCTTGCAAGGAGCTAAAGTATTTTCCAAGATTGATCTACGATCAGGATACCATCAGTTAAAGATTCGAGAGCAGGATATACCCAAGACGGCATTTACCACCAGATATGGATTGTATGAGTATACCGTTATGTCATTTGGACTGACTAACGCACCTGCCTATTTCATGAACCTGATGAACAAAGTGTTTATGGAGTTTTTGGATAAGTTCGTCGTGGTGTTCATTGATGATATTTTAATCTTTTCCAAGGATGAAGAAGAGCATGAGGAGTATTTACGATTGGTACTTGAGAAGCTCAGAGAACATCAGTTATATGCCAAGTTCAGCAAGTGTGAGTTTTGGTTGAAGGAAGTTGGATTCCTTGGACATGTTATTTCTGGAGAAGGAATAGCAGTAGACCCTGCCAAGGTTGACACAGTGACAAGTTGGGAATCACCCACGACAGTTGGAGAAATCCGGAGTTTTCTTGGACTTGCAGGATACTACCGGAGATTCATCGAGAATTTCTCAAGGATTGCTAAGCCCATGACTGAGCTATTGAAGAAGGACACCAAATTCAATTGGACTGAGGAATGTGAAGCTAGTTTCCAAGAGTTGAAGAAACGATTGGTTACATCACCAGTGTTGATTCTGCCAGATCAACGCAAGGACTATGAAGTTTATTGCGATGCTTCTCGTCGAGGACTTGGAGCAGTGCTTATGCAGGAAGGAAGAGTTGTGTCGTATGCTTCACGACAACTTAAACCCCATGATAAGAATTATGCTACGCATGATTTGGAATTAGCAGCCGTGGTGCATGCATTGAAGACATGGAGACATTTTCTCATCGGAAATCATTGTGAAGTGTACACGGATCACAAGAGTTTGAAGTACATTTTCACGCAGAAGGAGTTAAATCTCAGACAGAGAAGATGGTTGGAGCTCATTAAAGATTATGATATGAGATTGCATTATCACCCCGGAAAGGCTAACGTAGTAGCAGACGCGTTGAGCCGCAAGAGTCATGTTAACACCCTCATGACCGGAGAGTTACCTCAGGAGTTAGCCGAGGACCTTCGCGAGCTATGTTTGGAGATAGTCCCAAGAGGCTATTTAGCGACATTGGAGATTCAGTCTACCTTGATGGAAAGGATCAGAGAAGCTCAGAAGACAGACCAGGAGATTGAGGAGATAAAGGAGAAGATGAGCAAAGGAAAAGCCAAGGGATTTCGTGAGGATGAGCACGATACCTTATGGTTCGAGGACCGTGTATATGTGCCAAATGATCCGGAGATCAGGAAGTTGATTCTGCAGGAAGCCCATGATTCACCATACTCGATTCACCCAGGTAATACCAAGATGTATTTGGATTTGAAGAATACTTTCTGGTGGACCGGAATGAAGAAGGATATTGCGGAGTATGTAGCAGTTTGTGATGTATGTCAGAGAGTGAAGGCAGAGCATCAGAAGCCAGCAGGATTGCTACAGCCATTGCCGATACCCGAATGGAAGTGGGATAAAATAGGCATGGATTTTATCACAGGATTACCCAGGACTCGTTCAGGCTATGACTCGATATGGGTTGTAGTCGACCGATTGACGAAAGTGGCTCATTTCATTCCAGTGAAAACCACTTACACCAGTGCTAAGTTGGCAAAGATATACATGACCAGGATCGTATGTTTGCATGGAGTTCCGAGGACCATTGTATCAGACAGAGGAACCCAATTTACCTCGAAGTTTTGGAAGCAGTTACATGAAACATTGGGAACCAGGCTGGAATTTAGTACAGCTTTTCACCCGTAGACAGATGGACAGACCGAGAGAGTCAACCAGATTTTGGAGGACATGTTGAGAGCATGTGCACTAGATTATGGATCTAGTTGGGACGACAATTTGCCATATGCAGAGTTTTCATATAACAACAGTTACCAAACCAGTTTGAAGATGGCCCCTTTCGAAGCCTTGTACGGAAGGAGGTGTAGAACACCGTTGTTGTGGGACGAAGTTGGAGACCGTCAGTTGTTTGGACCAGATTTGATTAAGGAGTCTGAACAGAAAGTAAGGTTGATTCGCGATAGGCTCAAGGTAGCCCAGTCCAGACAGAAGAGTTATGCTGATTCTAAACGAAAGGAGACAGTTCACGAAGTCGGAGACAGAGTGTATCTTCGAGTATCACCCCTTCGAGGAGTGAAGCGCTTTGGAGTTAAGGGAAAGTTAGCGCCCCGTTTTATCGGACCATACAGAGTGTTGGAACGTATGGGAGAAGTTGCATACAAGTTGGAATTGCCCGAAGGATTGTCTGGAGTACATGATGTATTTCATGTTTCGCAGTTGAAGAAGTGCCACGCAGAGATGGCTGAGATACCACTGAGAGATATTGTGCCACTGGAAGCGATACAGTTGGAAAGTGATTTGACTTATGAGGAGAAACCAGTTAAGATTCTCGAGTATGCCAGCCGAGTTACCCGCAGCAAGGTTATCAAGTTTTGCAAAGTTCAGTGGAGTCACCACACAGAAGATGAAGCCACCTGGGAGCGAGAGGAAGATCTACGGAAAGACCACTCCCACCTGTTTTCTAGCCAACCCGAATCTCGAGGGCGAGATTCATCTTAAGGGGGGTAGGTTTGTAACATCCCAAATTTTCAATTTGGAATGTTATACATAGATCATCATTGCATATCATGTTTTGTTCCATTTTGACAAAATCCTCGATAAACCCTAAGCAACTCAAGGACCCTCGGAGAGAGTTGGGGATTTTCTCGAATTTTCGAATTTGATTTTCAAACGAGGATTGTGGTTTTAATTATTTTTCTCTCCGGAAAAATATTTCATTTTAAATAAACGAGAGGAGAAAATATGACTTCTCCAAAACAATTGAAATACTGGAGGAAAAATGTTAAAATCATTATTTGGAATTTATTTGGATTTTATTTGCAATTTTTATTGCATTAAAAATATTGCATGTTTTCAAAATATTTATTTTGGATTATAAAAATGTTCACCCTATTCTAGATTTTCTAACTAGACGGGGAAAATTTATTTCATATTTTTCTGATTTTTTATTTATTTTTCTATGAATTATTTTCCGCGAAACTTATTAAAAAAAAACCGCGCGACGCCCGCTGGGCCGAAGCCCAGCCGAGCGCCGGCCCGTCCGCGCCCTCTCCTTCCTCCGCACGGGACGCCGCTGCCGCCATGGCCGAGTCCGGCCGCCGCACGCCTCCCCTCGCCCGACCCCTCCCCCAAGCCACCTCGCACCCCCCTCCTTAAATACCCCCCTCTCCTTTTTCCTCTCACCGCCGCCGCCGGAGTAGCCCCACCGTCGCCCGCATCTCGCCTCGCCGCCGCCGCCATTTGCCTCGCTGCCGCCGCCGCTGGGAGCCGCCGGAGCCGCCGCCCCGAGTCGCCGCACCCCTCCCGAGCCCGAGCCCCGCCGCCAAGCCCCGCGCCCGCCGGAGCCCCTCGCCGGAGCCCGCCCGTCGAGGTACTGCCGCCGCCCGTTTCCGTCGTTGCCGGTTTTCTGTAAAAAAAACCCTTCGTTTTAAAAAAACCCTAGATCGGTTTTTTTGGTTTTATTATTTTGCGAGCGTTTGCCGAACCGTTCGTTTTAACGAACGCGTTCGTCGGTTTTTCTCTGTTAACGAACGTCCGTTACTTAACCGTTCGTCCGTTTTTCTTTTTCGTCGGATTTTCTCGTTATTTTCTCAGATTCGATTTCTGATCGAATCTTCGATTCTGTTTAACTTCTCGCTCGTTTATCGGAATCAGGCGATTCAAGCGCCTAGAGTTTCGTCTCGAAATTCTCTTTCCGTTTAACCTACTCAAACAAGTTTTTGCTACAGTAAAATTTGACCTAGATTCAGATTAGCAAACGAAGTTTCTTTCTTTCGCCGTTTGACTTTCGTTGCTTCTTTCGAGTTGATTCTTTTTGCAAACCGGAGTTCTTAAGTTGAACTTTCTGGTCGGATCTTTCATTCGAGTTTTACCTGTGCATTAGATGAGTACTGATTGTATGCTTGTTTGTTTGCGATAGAGTACCCGGAGTGTGCCGCTTGTTACTTCGACTCGCTAGGTTTTGCGGATCATCAGCAAGGCAAGTAACACTTTGATCATACCTCGTTCATACCCAGTTTTTATGCATTAGATCTATTCTTCAAACATTGCATGATTAGGATCTAATTAAATTGTGGGAACTGGGAAGTAGTTGAGGTAGTACCTATTACCTGTTTTCTTATCAAACCCTTGGGAGTTACTTCTACGTTGCTTTTATTATTGCCATGCTATGCTCGTAGACGTGGATTTGGGTTTGAGTGATATTCACGACAGATGTGAGATGTTTATTAATGGTTCAACTTAAGGTGGCAACTAAAACTCACATCTGGGTGGATTGAGGCACCTGGAGAACCCAGTGTTGTCTGTTTGTATAAGGTCCGCCACCCAGGCTCAAAGGGATCATAAGATTATTCATGCTAGAAACTTCCGTGTGCAGCCACAAGCTATTATGGGCTCTAGCATAGCTGAGTAGGTTACAGGATCTCTTGAAGAGGTGGACTAGCAGATGTAGGGGAAAGTAGGTGTACCGGTCCATCCAGAGTAAAGAGTGTTTGTTTCTGAAAGACTGTGTCTCGGTCATCCGTTTCTCAAACATCATGCAGTGCGAGAATCAAGCGGAGGCGATCGAGTCTTGTGGGGAAAAGTGCGCAAACCTCTGCAGAGTGTACAAACTAATCATGGTTAGCCGTGTCCCCGGTTATGGACAACTTGAGTATCTAGTACCTGGATTAT
The DNA here is from genome assembly GCF_018294505.1 of Triticum aestivum. NCBI lineage: Eukaryota > Viridiplantae > Streptophyta > Magnoliopsida > Poales > Poaceae > Triticum > Triticum aestivum. The sequence continues at coordinate 288,055,534 of NC_057811.1, forward strand.
CATTTGAATCTCATCACCGTGATACTTATAATTAATTTTGTTGGGTTAATGATGTTACTTAATTGGGATTGAGTTGGAGGTACCTTCTCAATGTTTCAACCACCATGATAGTTAAATAAAATTTATTCCTTTTGAAGTAGGATAAAATTGGCTTTTCGCAAAAACTGTAACCATAGAGCTTTCCACCAGCCATAAATGCATATAGTATAGCATTATCCTTGTTCATTATTCTCTATGTGTTACATTGCCAGCATATTCTATGTGCTGACCCGTTTTCGGGCTGCAACGTTTCATGTTGCAGACTTTTCAGACGACGAGTAAGGTGCTTTAGGTCGTGGTCTTATACTCAGTGATGCCGCTGGTGTGATGGACTCACTTATCTTCCAAGTCTTCCGCTGTTATCATTGTTAGATGGCCTTAAGCCATGTTTATCATACTTAACTCTTCGGAGTTACTCGATGTAATAAGTGTGTGATTGCTACTCTGTTATAAATCCTCCATTTGTACTGTGCGTGTCAGCATTACTGATCCAGGGATGACACTGGTGCACAGCAGCACAGGCCATTTGAGGTCTGGTCGCTACACATAAACTTTGTTGATAATCTGATAGAGATAGCACATCATCTGAACGCTGGATTTTGGATGAGATTAATTAGACCTATGGTGCACACACTGAACAAGACCAATTGTGTGCACAAAACGCTGGTAAAAAGTCTTATTTTAATGTTGATGCTCATAAACTATATATATCTTCAACGATATGTTACAATTGTTTTTTATTCTACATGTCAACAGAAATTGCCCCCTGTAGCAATTCCTGGATCGATTTCCCGGTGTGGTGGAATTACAGTTGTTCCTGCTAATAACGCCAAAGTGATTGCAAGGTACTGCATTTCCCGTAGAAATGGAACCATTCAAATTAACAAGTTCTCGTTTCTCGTGGCAATGCATCCATATTGGAAAATTGGAGACATTGTTCTACTCATGCTCTACCAAGGCACAGGAGGGCTCTTCCTTTTCATTGACGAGATGCCGAGTCGCCGTGATCAAGCTGCTTCCAGTGGATAGTTGTGGTTGTTGGCCCTTAGCCTCTTAAAATGTGCTAGCTGTTACTATATATGTTAAGTATGTAGATATGGGCCATATGGTTGTTGGCCCTCAGCCTCTTAAAATGTGATAGTTGTTACTATGTTAAGTATGTAGATATGGACCATATGGTTGTCAAAACCATGTTACGAAGATCCTCCTTTTGTCGAATAGTGTAACCACTATATATATGTTACTCAAATGCTGTTACCCAAGTAAATAAATTTTCATGGAAAGTATTAGTATCGTACACAGTTCATTGAATTTAAGCGTGTGCCCGATGTCCAGAAGGCATTTGCATATTAACTGTCCATATTACAAATTCACACACATGTTAACATAAGGAAACGTATGTGTAACATACTAATCATCGCACACGAGTACTCGCAGACGCATTGTGTGTGATATTCCTAGCCACCGCAAGCAACTAGTTTGCATTTTTCAAAGTTTTTTGTACACATAGAATCGCACACGAAGTAACCGTATTAACCGTCTGTGTTGTAATTTCTCATCGCAAACAGTTCATCCAAGTTGGCTGTTTGCCACGTATCACACACATCTTGTCTACACGACTCGTTTGTGTTCTTTTGGCTCATCGCAAACAGTTCATCCATGCGAACTGTATGCCGCATATCACACACATCTTGTTAAGTTGAACCGTTTCTATTGTGTTCCCTAATCGAAAACAGTTTGTCCGAGTGAACCGTATGCCGTATATCGCACACACATTGATATGGTTGTCCGTTTTTGTTGTTCTACCTCATCGCAAATAGTTCAAATGGATTAACCGTGTGTCCTGTATCGCACACACATTGTTATGGCTGCCCGTTTCTGTTGTTCTGCCTCATCACAGACAATTTGAATGGATTAACCGTGTGCCCTGCATCGCAAACGCAACTAAAATCTGAACCGAGTTTGATGGCTCTGCCATCGCAAATGTTTTGCACCTTTTTTGGCGGTTTTTTTACACCAGGGTTTGCGATTATTGCATCGCACACAGTTTCAGCAAAGGGTCTCTGATCGTAGTGTCGCGTTAGCAGTATCTTGCAGTAGTGTTGTATGATTGTATGATTTATATAGTTACTTGTATAATTGTCTTACTTTGTATGATTGTTTCCTATACATAGTGCCATGGTCTTGATGTCTGTCCCCGTCGGCCCTCTCCCGCTTTATGATTCGGATGTGGTAAATTATCTTTTATAACTATTTGTTGTAGTGCTCCCACTCACTTTCTTGTAAATACAGGCTTCACCACAAGTCTGTATAAAACTATATGCTTTGATCAACTTATCAAAGCGTATATTCCAACTCCGAGATGCTTGCACCAGTCCATAGATGGATCGCTGGAGCTTGCATATTTTGCTAGCACCTTTAGGATTGACAAAACCTTCTGGTTGCATCATATACAACTCTTCTTTAATAAATCCATTAAGGAATGTAGTTTTGTTTATCCATTTTCCAGATTTCATAAAATGCGGCAATTGCTAACATGATTCGGACAGACTTAAGCATAGATACGAGTGAGAAACTCTCATCGTAGTCAACACCTTGAACTTGTCGAAAAACCTTTTTGCGACAATTCTAGCTTTGTAGATAGTAACACTACTATCAGCGTCTGTCTTCCTCTTGAAGATCCATTTATCTTCTATGGCTTGCCGATCATCGGGCAAGTCAACCAAAGTCCACACTTTGTTCTCATACATGGATCCCATCTCAGATTTCATGGCCTCAAGCCATTTCGCGGAATCTGGGCTTATCATTGCTTCCTCATAGTTCTTAGGTTCGTCATGGTCAAGTAACATGACCTCCAGAACAGGATTACCGTACCACTCCGGTGCGGATCTCACTCTGGTTGACCTACGAGGTTCGGTAGTAACTTGATCTGAAGTTACATGATCATCATCATTAGCTTCCTCACTAATTGGTGTAGGAGTCACAGGAACAAATTTCTGTGATGAACTACTTTCCAATAAGGGAGCAGGTACAGTTACCTCATCAAGTTCTACTTTCCTCCCACTCACTTCTTTCGAGAGAAACTCCTTCTCTAGAAAGGATCCATTTTAAGCAACAAAGATCTTGCCTTCGGATCTGTGATAAAAGGTGTACCCAACAGTCTCCTTTGGGTATCCTATGAAGATGCATTTCTCCGATTTGGGTTCGAGCTTATCAGGTTGAAACTTTTTCACATAAGCATCGCAACTCCAAACTTTAAGAAACGACAACTTTGGTTTCTTGCTAAACCACAGTTCACACGGTGTCGTCTCAACGGATTTAGATGGTGCCCTTTTTAATGTGAATGCAGCTGTCTCTAATGTATAACCCCAAAACGATAGTGGTAAATCGGTAAGAAACATCATAGATTGCACTATATCCAATAAAGTACGATTATGATGTTTGGACACACCATTATGCTGTGGTGTTCCAGGTGGCATGAGTTTGTGAAACTATTCCACATTGTTTTAATTGAAGGCCAAACTCGTAACTCAAAAAAAATTTCCTCTGCGATCATATCGTAGAAACTTTTATTTTCTTGTTTACGATGATTCTCCACTTCACTCTGAAATTCTTTAAACTTTTCAAATGTTTCAGACTTGTGTTTTATCAAGTAGATATACTCATATCTGCTCAAATCATCTGTGAAGGTCAGAAAATAATGATACTTGCCGTGAGCCTCAACACTCGTCGGATTGCATACATCAGTATGTATTATTTCCAATAAGTCAGTTGCTCGCTCCATTGTTCCGGAGAACGGAGTCTTTAGTCATCTTGCCCATAAGGCATGGTTCGCAAGCATCAAGTGATTCATAATCAATTCATTCCAAAATCCCATCAGCATGGAGTTTCTTCATGCGCTTTACACCAATATGACCTAAACGGCAGTGCCACAAATAAGTTGCACTATCATTATTAACTTTGCATATTTTGGTTTCAATATTATGAATATGTGTATTACTACGATCGAGATCCAACAAACCATTTTCATTGGGTGTATGACCATAGAAGGTTTTATTCATGTAAACAGAACAACAATTATTCTCTAACTTAAATGAATAACCGTATTGCAATAAACATGATCAAATCATATTCATGCTCAATGCAAACACCAAATAACACTTATTTAGGTTCAACACTAATCCCGAAAGTATAGGGAGTGTGCGATGATGATCATATCAATCTTGGAACCACTTCCAACACACATCGTCACTTCACCCTTAACTAGTCTCTGTTCATTCTGCAACTCCCGTTTCGAGTTACTACTCTTAGCAACTGAACCAATATCAAATACCGAGGGGTTGCTACGAACACTAGTAAAATAAACATCAATAATCTGTATATCAAATATACCTTTGTTCACTTTGCCATCCTTCGTATCCGCCAAATACTTGGGGCAGTTCCGCTTCCAGTGACCAGTCCCTTTGCAGTAGAAGTACTTAGTCTCAGGCTTAGGTATAGACATGGGCTTCTTCACTTGAGAAGCAACTTGCTTGCCGTTCTTCTTGAAGTTCCCCTTCTTCCCTTTGCCCTTTTCTTCAAACTAGTGGTCTTGTCAACCATCAACACTTGATGCTTTTCTTGATTTCTACCTTCGTCGATTTCAGCATCACGAAGAGCTTGGGAATCATTTCCGTTTATCCCTTGCATATTATAATTCATCACGAAGTTCTAGTAACTTGGTGATGGTGACTAGAGAATTTTTTCAATCACTATCTTATCTGGAAGATTAACTCCCACTTGATTCAAGCGATTGTAGTACCCAGACAATCTGAACACATGCTCACTGCTTGAGCTATTCTCCTCCATCTTTTAGCTATAGAACTTGTTGGAGACTTCATATCTCTCAACTCGGGTATTTGCTTGAAATATTAACTTCAACTCTTGGAACATCTCATATGGTCCATGACGTTCAAAACGTCTTTGAAGTCCCGATTCTAAGCCGTTAAGCATGGTGCACTAAACTATCAAGTAGTCATCATACTGAGCTAGCCAAACGTTCATAACGTCTGCATATGCTCCTGCAATAGGTCCGTCACCTAGTGGTGCATCAAGGGCATAATTCTTCTGTGCAGCAATGAGGATAATCCTCAGATCACGGACCAAGTCCGCATCATTGCTACTAACATCTTTCAACTTAGTTTTGTCTACGAACATATCAAAATATAAACGGGGAGCAACAATGCGAGCTATTGATCTACAACATAGATATGCTAATACTATCAGGACTAAGTTCATGATAAATTTAAGTTCAATTAATCATATTACTTAAGAACTCCCACTTAGATAGACATCCCTCTAATCCTCTAAGTGCTCACGTGATCCAAATCAACTAAACCATGTCCGATCATCACGTGAGATGGAGTAGTTTCAATGGTGAACATCACTATGTTGATCATATCTACTATATGATTCACGCTCGACCTTTCGGTCTCAGTGTTCCGAGGCCATATATGTTATATGCTAGGCTCGTCAAGTTTAACTGAGTATTCCGCGTGTGCAACTGTTTTGCACCCGTTGTATTTGAACGTAGAGCCTATCACACCCGATCATCACGTGGTGTCTCAGCACGAAGAACTTTCGCAACGGTGCATACTCAGGAAGAACACTTATACCTTGATAATTTAGTGAGAGATCATCTTATAATGCTACCGTCAACCAAAGCAAGATAAGATGCATAAAAGATAAACATCACATGCAATCAATATAAGTGATATGATATGGCCATCATCATCTTGTGCTTGTGATCTCCATCTTCGAAGCACCGTCATGATCACCATCGTCACCGGCGAGACACTTTGATCTCCATCGTAGCATCGTTGTCGTCTCGCCAATCTTATGCTTCTACGACTATCGCTACCGCTTAGTGATAAAGTAAAGCATTACAGGGCGATTGCATTGCATACAATAAAGCGACAACCATATGGCTCATGCCAGTTGCCGATAACTCGGTTACAAAACATGATCATCTCATACAATAAAATTTATCATCATGCCTTGACCATATCACATCACAACATGCCCTGCAAAAACAAGTTAAACATCCTCTACTTTGTTGTTGCATATTTTACGTGGCTACTACGGGCTGAGCAAGAACCGTTCTTACCTACGCATCAAAACCACAACGATAGTTTGTCAAGTTGGTGCTGTTTTAACCTTCGCAAGGACCGGGCGTAGCCACACTTGGTTCAACTAAAGTTGGAGAAACTGACACCCGCCAGCCACCTGTGTGCAAAGCACGTCGGTAGAGCCAGTCTCGCGTAAGCGTACGCGTAATGTCGGTCCGGGCCGCTTCATCCAACAATACCGCCGAACCAAAGTATGACATGCTGGTAAGCAGTATGACTTATATCGCCCACAACTCACTTGTGTTCTACTCGTGCATATAACATCTACGCATAAAACCAGGCTCGGATGCCACTGTTGGGGAACGTAGTAATTTAAAAAAAAATCCTACGCACACGCAAGATCATGGTGATGCATAGCAACGAGAGGGGAGAGTGTGTCCACGTACCCTCGTAGACTGAAAGCGGAAGCATTAGCACAACGCGGTTGATGTAGTCGTACGTCTTCATGATCCGACCGATCAAGTACCGAACGCACGGCACCTCCGAGTTCAGCACACGTTCAGCTCGATGACGTCCCTCGAACTACGATCCAGCCGAGCTTTGAGGGAGAGTTTCGTCAGCACGACGGCGTGGTGACGATGATGATGTTCTACCGACGCAGGGCTTCGCCTAAGCACCGCTACGATATGACCGAGGTGGATTATGGTGGAGGGGGGCACCGCACACGGCTAAGAGATCCAAGGGATCAATTGTTGTGTCTATGGGGTGCCCCCCTCCTCCGTATATAAAGACGGGGAGGAGGAGAGGGCCGGCCAAGGGGAGGAGGCGCGCCCAAGGGGGGCAATCCTACTCCAAGTAGGATTCCCCCCTCTTTCCTAGTCCAAGTAGGAGAGGGGAAGGAAGGGAAGGAGAAGGAGAAGGAAGGAGAGGGAGGAAAAGGAGGAAAGGGGGCTGGCCCCCTAGTCCAATTCGGTTTGGGCTAGGGGGGCCGCGCGCCCTGCCTCATCTCTTCGACCACTTGGCCCATGAGGCCCATTGCTTCTTCCTCGTATTCCCGTAACTCCCCGGTACCCCCGAAAATACCCGAATCACTCGGAACCTTTCTGATGTCCGAATATAGTCGTCCAATATATCGATCTTTACGTCTCGACCATTTCGAGACTCCTCGCATGTCCCGATCTCATCCAGGAGTCCGAACTACCTTCGGTACATCAAAACACATAAACTCATAATATAACCGTCATCGAACTTTAAGCGTGCGGACCCTACGGGTTCGAGAACTATGTAGACATGACCGAGACACGTCTCCGATCAATAACCAATAGCGGAACCTGGATGCTCATATTGGCTCCCACATATTCTACGAAGATCTTTATCGGTCAAACCGCATAACAACATACGTTGTTCCCTTTGTCATCGGTATGTTACTTGCCCGAGATTTGATCGTTGGTATCTCAATACCTAGTTCAATCTCGTTACCGGCAAGTCTCTTTACTCGTTCTGTAACACATCATCCCGTAACTAACTCATTAGTTACAATGCTTGCAAGGCTTATAGTGATGTGCGTTACCGAGTGGGCCCAGAGATACCTCTCCGACAATCGGAGTGACAAATCCTAATCTCGAAATACGCCAGCCCAACAAGTACCTTCGGAGACACCTGTAGAGCACCTTTATAATCACCCAGTTACGTTGTGACGTTTGGTAGCACACAAAGTGTTCCTCCGGTAAACGGGAGTTGCATAATCTCATAGTCATAGGAACTTGTATAAGTCATGAAGAAAGCAATAGCAACATACTAAACGATCAAGTGCTAAGCTAACGGAATGGGTCAAGTCAATCACATCATTCTCCTAATGATGTGATCCCGTTAATTAAATGACAACTCATGTCTATGGCTAGGAAACATAACCATCTTTGATCAACAAGCTAGTCAAGTAGAGGCATACTAGTGACACTCTGTTTGTCTATGTATTCATACATGTATTACGTTTCCGGTTACAATTCTAGCATGAATAAGAAACATTTATCATGAGAATAAGGAAATAAATAATAACTTTATTATTACCTCTAGGGCATATTTCCTTCAGCTTTGTCGATGATGCCCGCAAGCAGTTCGGCAGTTTGCCCGTAAGGTACAAATGGACTTCGCCGATGAGTTCGCTTTCCACAATTTCATTTGCGACTCGGTTGATTCCTCATCCGACGATGAGGAGATGGTGGCTGCTGTGTTGGTCGTCCATGACCACCTTAGTAGGCAGCGGCCGTTGTTCCGGGGCTCCATCCCGGGGCACACTCCGGTGTTGAATCACAACCAAGAGAACGGCCATTTCCTTCTCCGGAAAGACTACTTCGAGACATCCAACCCGCTCTTCAAACATCACTTATTTCGGCACCGTTTTTGTATGGCTAGGAATGTTTTCAACCGTACTCGGGAAGGGTGGTCGGATACGATAAGTATTTCGAGTGCAAGGAGGATGCCCTTGGAAAAATTAGCTTCTCCTCTTATCAGAAATGCACTGCAGCTATCCGGATGCTTGCATACGGAGTTCCCAGTGATCTCATTGATGAGTATGTCCGTATGAGCCACACGCCTAGACTCCATGTATAGGTTCTGCAAGGCTGTGATTGCAGTGTTTGACCCTGAGTACTTGAGAGAGCCGAATGCTGCAGATACAGCCCGCTTATTGGCAATGAATGCTAGCAGGGACTTCCTGGGGATGCTTGGTAGCATAGACTATATGCATTATGAGTGGAAGAACTGCCCTTGTGCTTGGCAGGGGGTTTATAGGGCCATGTCAAAGCTTGCACCGTCATACTCGAAGTCGTGGCTTCACAAGATCTCTGGATTTGTCACTCTTTCTTCGGCATGGCCGGATCTCACGATGATATCAATGTGCTTCAATTGTCCCCGGTGTTTGCAAGGCTCGACGAAGGCAACTGCCCGGAGGTGAATGTTAACATCAGTGGCCACGACTACAACAAAAGATACTACCTAGCTGACGGTATCTATCCTCAGTGGACTACTCTTGTGAAGACAATCTCCAACCCTACATGAGAGAAGAGGAAGAGATTTGCACAAGAGCAAGAGAGTGCTTGGAAGGATGTGGAGCGTGCCTATAGGGCATTGTTCGGTATCCTGCTAGAAGTTGGAGCACCAAGAAGTTGTGGGAGGTGATGACTGCTTGTGTGATCATGCACAATATAATCGTGAGGACGAGCGCCGGGAACGTATCTATGACTAAGGGTTTCAGTTTCAGAGTGACAATATTGTGCCTGAGTATGGAGGAGCGGCAACGTTTGCACAGTTCACTCAATTTCATTATCAAATGCGTGATTGAGAAACTCACATTCAACTGGTGACCAATAGATGTATCTTTTTTAAATAAATTTGAGATAATTTAATTTTTATTTGGCTTGTAAACTATGATATATTTATTTGGATTGTGAACTATGATATATTTGTTTGGTTGTGAAACTATGTAAAATGTTTGTAATTTGTTTGAATTATGTTTCAAAAACCACGGTAGGCCGACCGTGAGGACGAAAATGGGTCTACGCGTTGGGCGCAATATCGACCCAAACGTAAAAGAGGACAGACAACAAGCGGGCGGCGGACCCAAATCAACAAAAGACGAATAAAATATGTGTCCGTTTGGATCAGCGCGTTGGAGTTGCTCTAACGTCGGTTATTTCAGAGGACATGCATGCGACAGTTGACACCGTAGGCCTTGGCTTGTAGCAGTGACAATGCAAGCACATCTGAATCTCAGTATAAATTATACAGTTGGTCATGTCTAGTTGCACGCACACACTTTGAGTGCACATGCACACACTTGCACTTTGCTGTTTTCACCGATAAATTTAGGCCTACTAGATGCCAGGAAACAACCTGTGGCCAAGGTTTCGTGCCAAGGATCTTCCTTACAAGGCCACGATAATTAGCCCTGGAAAGCTCACTGCTGCTGCTACTGATAACTAAACTAAACACGGCTGGTCTCCACGAAATTTAAGATTCAAGGTACAGTACACTGGTGGTCCTTGTTCATAATACCCGACGCGTATTAATTCAAAGAGATTCTGAAAACAACGAAGACACACTTGGACATATTTGGACGGACTGACATGCTGGAAGGCATGGAGCAAGTAGCCAGGCAGCCCCTGTAGAGTGTTGGCCTCACTCTAAATACTACATGGACCACCACCTTCCTTGTCGTTGCTGTTGTACTCAGTACTTGCTAGTATTAACATCGCAAATAAGTCGCGGCCACATCTAGATGCACGTACACCAGTTGTACTAGTACGTTATTTTCCTTTGTGGTGCACATGGAAAAACAATCTGTGGTCAGGGCTAGCTGCCGGGGGTTTGCCAAGGATCTCGCCGGCACCTCCAGATTAACTAATCACGCCCAAAAAACTGTCTCTAAGAAGATGGCCACCGGTTGATTATAATAGTGTTTAAACGTACTACGTGTGGTCCGGAGAGCAATTCACAATTCTGGAGATGATCTGCTTGTGCAACTATGCATCGCAGGCAGTTCACTCTACAGCAGATCAACTTGTGGCGGTGGCTTTTTGGTGTGTCTGCCGCGTGGGTTCCTTGTGGATGTGCAGCGGAGCACCTCTTTTCCCTGGTGCGTGCAGGTGCAGCGTGTTCCATTCCATGTGAAGCTATTCTATTTCTTAGGCGAGACAAATTCTTAGGCCGTTTGGTTATTTTCCGGTTCACCGGTTGGCCCTATCTACATGCTCCTCTTTTTCTTTTCATCCATGCTGTTCAAGTTGTGTCGTGGAATCAACAAATTCCAGCAGCTGAGCAACCAGTCGCCACCAACGCACAATGCCATGCTACCGATTAAAAAAAATTAATTTTTGCCTCACAGACTGAGTTGAGCAGGTACAATTAAATCCCGCACGTACGCCAGAGGCCATTGGCACCGCTGCCTGTGGTCCTCTCCTCTCCTCTAGGAAACCACATTGATATCGGGCGCACGTACTGCTATATCGCCTGGAGCATCAGCATCGGTCACCACGACACGATAAGCAGAAAGAGCCGGGCAAAGCTCTGATTCATTAGCGAGTGATGGCTGTCCTGCCATGCCTCTGCTGTCGTCCTTGTTGAGCTGGGCGTCCTGTAGTGCCACCGTGCGCGACCGATGTGTGCCATTGCCGCTGTCCGGCAGCTCCCGCTGTCGAGCGCTAGTCCGTGCATCCGTCGACCGTGCGCGTGGCCTCTCTGTTAACAAAGTGTGTTTTGTTCTCCTCCCCTGCCTCTATCTATGGGAATTGCCACGGCAGCTAGCTTCTCATGCTCGTACCACCATGGAGCTTTCCCAATTCCCACTCTACAATTGTGACGTTCACATATGTTGTCCGCTCACATTTTTGTGATTAGGACTTGCTCGTGAACTAGCTATTGATGTTCCTACTTTGGTATCATGTTAGAGCTAAGAGGTCTCTGATCATGTGATGGTGTCGGTTCATGCGATGCAGAGAGCGATCTCGGATCATACACCACTCTTTTTAGATTCGGAAGAGGCTACCCATGTTGCAAACAAAAATATCTTTTCCTTCGAACAAAGCTGGTTTGAGTGAGAATGATTTATGAAGATGATTGCACGCGAATGGGCTAAGCCGGTTACGGGAAGGACACATGTCGAGAAATGGCAGAATAAGATTAGACACCTCCGACAATTTCTGAGAGGATGGGCCAGGAATGAGAGTGGGATCTATAAGCAGAAAAAAGAACGTCTAACTCAACTCATTGAGGCACTATATGTAAAGGCTGAAACTACTCTTCTTTCTGTTAATGAGCATCGAACTAAGTCCGAGGCGGAGCAAGGCCTACGTGCTCTCCTGAGGGAGGAGCAACTCAAGTGGGCGTTGCGTGCGAAAACGCTTAAGGTTGTCCAAGGGGACGACAACACACAGTTCTTCCATATGGTTGCAAATGGTAAACATAGGAAGAAGAAGATCATACAGCTTGAACAGGACGAGGGGACAATAGTGGGGCATGAAAATCTGAAAGCGTATATTTCCAACTATTATAAAAGCCTTTTTTACCTTCGAATACTTCCACGGTGGCTCTTGATGAGTCTGTGATTGATGATATACCTCAATTACAGGTAGCGGAGAACGATGTTCTCTCTGCACCGTTTACTGAAAAAGAAGTTCATCTTGCCATAACTCAAATGAAGCCGAATAAAGCACCCGGACCAGATAGGTTTCCAGCTGAATTCTATAAGAAATGTTGGCATATCATTAAAGATGATCTTATGCCTATGTTTCATGATTTTTTTTTGATGGCCATTTGGAGTTGTTTCATCTCAACTTTGGTACGATAACGTTATTACCTAAGAAGAATGAGGCGGTCCAGATAGAACAATTCAGACCCATTTGCCTGTTGAATGTGAGTTTTAAAATTTTCACAAAGGTAGGAACCAATAGATTGACACAAATTGCTCACTCAGTGGTTCAACCTAGTCAGACAGCTTTCATGCCTGGACGACACTATTGGTGAACGTAGCGGAAATTCAAAATTTTCTACGCATCACCAAGATCAATCTATGGAGTAATCTAGCAACGAGGGGAAGGGGAGTGCATCTACATACCCTTGTAGATCGCGATGCGAAAGCGTTGCAAGAACGCGGATGAAGGAGTCGTACTCGTAGCGATTCAGATCGCGGTTGATTCTGATCTAAGCGCCGAACCACGGCGCCTCCGCGTTCAACACACGTGCAGCCCGGTGACGTCTCCCACGCCTTGATCCAGCAAGGAGAGAGGGAGAGGTTGGGGAAGACTCCGTCCAGCAGCAGCACGACGGCGTGGTGGTGATGGAGGAGCGTGGCAATCCCGCAGGGCTTCGCCAAGCACCGTGGGAGAGGAGGAGGAGGGAGAGGGGTAGGGCCGCGCCAATAGAGAGGAAGTCTCATGTCTATGGCAGCCCCAAAACCCCCACTATATATAGGGGAGGGGGAGGGGCTGCGCCCCCATCTAGGGTTCCCCCCCAAGGGGTGCGGCCAGCCCTAGATGGGACTTGGGGGGCGGCCAAAGGGGGGGAGAGAGGGGGGCGCCCCACTAGATGGGCCTTAGGCCCATCTGAGCCTAGGGTTTCCCCCTTCCCCCCTTTCCTGCGCCCTGGGCCCCTTGTGGGAGGCGCACCAGCCCACCTAGGGGCTGGTCCCTTCCCACACTTGGCCTACGCAGCCCTCTGGGGCCGGTGGCCCCACCTGGTGGACCCCCGGGACCCTCCCGGTGGTCCCGGTACGTTACCGATAGCACCCGAAACTTTTCCGGTGACCAAAACAGGACTTCCCATATATAAACTTTACCTTCGGACCATTCCGGAACTCCTCGTGACGTCCGGGATCTCATCCGGGACTCCAAACAACATTCGGTAACCACGTACATCTATTCCCTATAACCCTAGCGTCATCGAACCTTAAGTGTGTAGACCCTACGGGTTCGGGAACCATGCAGACATGACCGAGACGTTCTCCGGCCAATAACCAACAGCGGGATCTGGATACCCATGTTGGCTCCCACATGTTCCACGATGATCTCATCGGATGAACCACGATGTCGGGGATTCAATCAATCCCGTATTCAATTCCCTTTGTCTATCGGTATGTTACTTGCCCGAGATTCGATCGTCGATATCCCGATACCTTGTTCAATCTCGTTACCGGCAAGTCTCTTTACTCGTTCCGTAACACATCATCCCGTGATCAACTCCTTGGTCACATTGTGCACATTATGATGATGTCCTACCGAGTGGGCCCAGAGATACCTCTCCGTTTACACGGAGTGACAAATCCCAGTCTCGATTCGTGCCAACCCAACAGACACTTTCGGAGATACCTGTAGTGCACCTTTATAGCCACCCAGTTACGTTGTGACGTTTGGTACACCCAAAGCATTCCTACGGTATCCGGGAGTTGCACAATCTCATGGTCTAAGGAAATGATACTTGACATTAGAAAAGCTCTTAGCAAACGAACTACACGATCTTGTGCTAGGCTTAGGATTGGGTCTTGTCCATCACATCATTCTCCTAATGATGTGATCCCGTTATCAACGACATCCAATGTCCATGGTCAGGAAACCGTAACCATCTATTGATCAACGAGCTAGTCAACTAGAGGCTTACTAGGGACATGGTGTTGTCTATGTATCCACACATGTATCTGAGTTTCCTATCAATACAATTCTAGCATGGATAATAAACGATTATCATGAACAAGGAAATATAATAATAACCAATTTATTATTGCCTCTAGGGCATATTTCCAACAGTCTCCCACTTGCACTAGAGTCAATAATCTAGTTCACATCACCATGTGATTAACACTCACAGGTCACATCACCATGTGACCAACATCCAAAGAGTTTACTAGAGTCAACAATCTAGTTCACATCACTATGTGATTAACACTCAATGAGTTCTGGTTTGATCATGTTATGCTTGTGAGAGAGGTTATTAGTCAACGGGTCTGAACCTTTCAGATCCGTGTGTGCTTTACGAATATCTATGTCATCTTGTGGATGCTACCACGCGCTACTTGGAGCCATTTCAAATAACTGCTCTACTATACGAATCCGGTTTACTACTCAGAGTCATCCGGATTAGTGTCAAAGTTCGCATCGACGTAACCCTTTACGACGAACTCCTTTTCACCTCCATAATCGAGAAAATTCCTTAGTCCACTAGATACTAAGGATAAGTTCGACCGCTGTCATGTGATCCATTCCCGGATCACTATTGTACCCCTTGACCAACTCATGGCAAGGCACACTTCATGTGCGGTACACAGCATAGCATACTGTAGAGCCTACGTCTAAAGCATAGGGGACGACCTTCGTCCTTTCTCTCTCTTCTGCTGTGGTCAGGTCTTGAGTCTTACTCAATACTCACACCTTGTAACACAGCCAAGAACTCCTTCTTTGCTGATCTATTTTGAACTCTTTCAAAATCATGTCAAGGTGTGCGTTCTTTGAAAGTATCATCAGGCGTCTTGATCTATCTCTATAGATCTTGATGCCCAATATGTAAGCAGCTTTATCCAGGTCTTCCTTTGAAAAACTCCTTTCAAACAACCCTTTATGCTTTCCAGAAATTTTACATCATTTCGGATCAACAATATGTCATTCACATATACTTATCAGAAATGTTGTAGCGCTCCCACTCACTTTATTGTAAATACAAGTTTCTAACAAACTTTGTATAAACCCAAAAACTTTGATCACTCCATCAAAGCGTATATTCTGACTCCGAGATGCTTGCTCTAGTCCATGGAAGGATCGCTGGAGCTAGCATACCTTTTAGCATCCTTAGGATCGACAAAACCTTTCTGATTGTATCACATACAACCTTTCCTTACGAAAACTGGTAAGGAAACTTGTTTTGACATCCATCTGCCAGATTTCATAAATGCAGCTAATGCTAACATGATTCCGACGGACTTAAGCATCGCTACGGATGAGAAAATCTCATCGTAGTCAACTCCTTGAACTTGTGAAAATACTCTTTGCCACAAGTCGAGCTTCATAGACGGTAACATTACCGTCCATGTCCGTCTTCTTCTTAAAGATCCATTTATCTCAATGGCTTGCCGATCATCGGGCAAGTTCACCAAAGTCCATGCTTTGTTCTGATACATGGATCCTATCTCGGATTTCATGGCTTCTAACCATTTGTCGGAATATGGGCCCACCATCGCTTCTCCATAGCTCGTAGGTTCATTGTTGTCTAGCAACATGACTTCCAAGACAGGATCACGTACTACTCTGAAGTAGCACGCATCCTCGTCGTCCTACGAGGTTTGGTAGTGACTTGATCCGAAGTTTCATGATCACTATCATAAGCTTCCACTTCAATTGGTGTAGGTGCCACAGGAACAACTTCCTGTGCCCTGCTACACACTAGTTGAAGTGACGGTTCAATAACCTTATCAAGTCTCCACCATCCTCCCACTCAATTCTTTCGAGAGAAACTTTTCCTCGAGAAAGGACCCGTTTCTAGAAGAAATTACTTTTGCTTCCAGATCTGAAATAGGAGGTATACCCAACTGTTTTGGGTATTCTATGAAGATGCATTTATCCGCTTTGGGTTCGAGCTTATCAGCCTGAAACTTTTTCACATAAGCATCGCAGCCCCAAACTTTTAAGAAACGACAACTTAGGTTTCTCTAAACGGTGTCGTCTCAACGGAATTGCGTGGTGCCCCTTTTAAAGTGAATGCGGTTGTCTCTAATGCCTAACCCATAAACGATAGTGGTAATTCGATAAGAGACATCATGGTATGCACCATATCCAATAGGGTGCAGTTATGATGTTCGGACACACCATCACACTGTGGTGTTCCAGGCGGTATTAATTGTGAAACACTTTCCACAATGTCTTAATTGTGTGCCAAACTCGTAACTCAGATATCTCTATGATCATATCATAGACATTTTATCCTCTTGTCACGACGATCTTCAACTTCACTCTGAAATTACTTGAACCTTTCAATAATTCAGACTTGTGTTTCATCAAGTAAATATTCTCAGCATCTACTCAAATCATCTGTGAAGTAAGAACATATCGATATCCACTGCGTGCCTCAGCACTCATTGGACTGCACACATCAAATGTATTACTTCCAACAAGTTGCTCTCTTGTTCCATCTTACTGAAAACGAGGCCTTTCAGTCATCTTGCCCATGTGGTATGATTTGCATGTCTCAAGTGATTCAAAATCAAGTGAGCCCAAACGATCCATCTGCATGGAGTTTCTTCATGCATATACACCAATAGACATGGTTCGCATGTCTCAATCTTTTCAAAACGAGTGAGTCCAAAGATCCATCTACATGGAGCTTCTTCATGCGTTCTATACCAATATGACTCAAATGGCAGTGCCACAAGTATGTGGTACTATCATTACTATTTTATATCTTTTGGCACGAACATGTGTATCACTGCGATCGAGATTTATTTTAGGTGCAAGACCATTGAAGGTATTATTCAAATAAACAGAGTGACCATTATTCTCCTTAAATGAATAACCGTATTGCGATAAACATAATCCAATCATGTTTATGCTCAACGCAAACACCAAATAACAATTATTTAGGTTTAACACCAATCTCGATGGTAGAGGGAGCATGCGATGCTTGATCACATCAACCTTGGAAACACTTCCAACACATATCGTCATCTCACCTTTAGCTAGTCTCCGTTTATTCCGCAGCTTTTATTTCGAGTTACTAACACTTAGCAACCGAACCGGTATCTAATACCCTGGTGCTGCTAGGAGTACTAGTAAAGTACACATTCATATAATGTATATCCAATATACTTCTGTCGACCTTGCCTGCCTTCTCATCTACCAAGTATCTAGGGTAGTTCTGCTTCAGTGACCGTTCCCCTCATTACAGAAGCACTTAGTCTCGGGTTTGGGTTCAACCTTGGGATTCTTCACTAGAGCAGCAAATGATTTGCTGTTTCATGAAGTATCCCTTTTGCCCTTGCCCTTCTAGAAACTAGTGGTTTTACTAACCATCAACAATTGATGCTCCTTCTTGATTTCTACTTTCGCGGTGTCAAACATCGCGAGTTGCTCAAGGATCATCATGTCTATCCCTGATATGTTATAGTTCATCACGAAGCTCTAATAGCTTGGTGGCAGTGACTATGGAGAACCATCACTATCTCATCTGGAAGATTAACTCCCACTCGATTCAAGCGATTGTAGTACTCAGACAATCTGAGCACATGCTCAACGATTGAGCTTTTCTCCCTTAGTCTGCAGGCTTAAGAAACTTGTCAGAGGTCTCATACCTCTTGACGTGGGCACTAGTCTGAAATCCCAATTTCAGTCTTCGGAACATCTCATATGTTCTGCGACGTTTCAAAAACGTCTTTGGTGCCACAATTCTAAACCGTTAGCATTACGCACTGAACTATCACGTAGTCATCAAAACGTGTATGTCAGATGTTTCGCAACATCTACAGACGACGCTGAGGTTCAGCACACCGAGCGGTGCATTAAGGACATAAGCCTTCTGTGCAGCAATGAGGACAATCCTCAGTTTACGGACCCAGTCCGCATAATTGCTACTATCAACTTTCAACTAAATTTTCTCTAGGAACATATCTTAAACAGTAGAACTAAAGCGTAAGCTATGACATAATTTGCAAAGACCTTTTGACTATGTTCATGATAATTGAGTTCATCTGATTAATGAACTCCCACTCAGATAGACATCCCTCTAGTCATCTAAGTGATACATGACCCGAGTCAAACTAGGCCGTGTCCTGTCATCATGTGAGACGGACTAGTCATCATCGGTGAACATCTCCATGTTGATTGCATCTACTATACGACTCATGTTCGACCTTTCGATCTCTTGTGTTCTGAGGCCATGTCTGTACATGCTAGGCTCGTCAAGTCAACCTAAGTGTTTCGCATGTGTTCCGAGGCCATGTCTGTACATGCTAGGCTCTTCAACACCCGTTGTATTCGAACGTTAGAATCTATCACACCCGATCATCACGTGGTGCTTCGAAACAACGAACCTTCGCAACGGTGCACAGTTAGGGGGAACACGTCTCTTGAAATTTTAGTGAGGGATCATCTTATTTATGCTACCGTCGTTCTAAGCAAATGAGATGTAAACATGATGAACATCACATGCAAATCATAAAGTGACATGATATGGCCAATATCATCTTGCGCCTTCGATCTCCATCTTCGAGGCGCGGCATGATCACCTTCGTCACCGGCATGACACCATGATCTCCATCATCATGATCTCCATCATTGTGTCTTCATGAAGTTGTCTCACCAACTATTACTTCTACTACTATGGCTAACGGTTAGCAATAAAGTAAAGTAATTACATGGCGTTATCATTGACATGCAGGTCATACAATAAATTAAGACAACTCCTATGGCTCCTGCCGGTTGTCATACTCATCGACATGCAAGTCGTGATTCCTATTACAAGAACATGATCAATCTCATACATCACATATATCATTCATCACATCCTTTTGGCCATATCACATCACATAGCATACCCTGCAAAAACAAGTTAGACGTCCTCTAATTGTTGTTGCATGTTTTACGTGGCTGCTATGGGATTCTAGCAAGAACGTTTCTTACCTACGCAAAAGCCACAACGTGATATGCCAATTTCTATTTACCCTTCATAAGGACCCTTTTCATCGAATCCGATCCGACTAAAGTGGGAGAGACAGACACCCGCTAGCCACCTTATGCAACTAGTGCATGTCAGTCGGTGGAACCTGTCTCACGTAAGTGTACGTGTAAGGTCGGTCCGGGCCGCTTCATCCCACGATGCCGCCGAATCAAGATAAGACTAGTAACGGCAAGTAAATTGACAAAATCGACGCCCACAACTACTTTGTGTTCTACTCGTGCATAGAAACTACGCATAGACCTAGCTCATGATGCCATTGTTGGGAACGTAGCGGAAATTCAAAATTTTCTACGCATCACCAAGATCAATCTATGGAGTAATCTAGCAACGAGGGGAAGGGGAGTGCATCTACATACCCTTGTAGATCGCGATGCGGAAGCGTTGCAAGAACGCGGATGAAGGAATCGTACTCGTAGCGATTCAGATCGCAGTTGATTCCGATCTAAGCGCCGAACCACGGCGCCTCCGCGTTCAACACACGTGCAGCCCGGTGACGTCTCCCACGCCTTGATCCAGCAAGGAGAGAGGGAGAGGTTGGGGAAGACTCCGTCCAGCAGCAGCACGACGGCGTGGTGGTGATGGAGGAGCGTGGCAATCCCGCAGGGCTTCGCCAAGCACCGCGGGAGAGGAGGAGGAGGGAGAGGGGTAGGGCTGCGCCAAGAGAGAGGAAGTCTCATGTCTATGGCAGCCCCAAAACCCCCACTATATATAGGGGAGGGGGAGGGGCTGCGCCCCCATCTAGGGTTCCCCCCCAAGGGGTGCGGCCAGCCCTAGATGGGACTTGGGGGGCGGCCAAAGGGGGAGAAGGAGGGGGGCGCCCCACTAGATGGGCCTTAGGCCCATCTGAGCCTAGGGTTTCCCCCTTCCCCCCTTTCCTGCGCCCTGGGCCCATTGTGGGAGGCGCACCAGCCCACCTAGGGGCTGGTCCCTTCCCACACTTGGCCCACGCAGCCCTCTGGGGCCGGTGGCCCCACCTGGTGGACCCCCGGGACCCTCCCGGTGGTCCCGGTACGTTACCGATAGCACCCGAAACTTTTCCGGTGACCAAAACAGGACTTCCCATATATAAATCTTTACCTTCGGACCATTCCGGAACTCCTCGTGACGTCCGGGATCTCATCCGGGACTCCGAACAACATTCGGTAACCACGTATATCTATTCCCTATAACCCTAGCGTCATCGAACCTTAAGTGTGTAGACCCTACGGGTTCGGGAACCATGCAGACATGACCGAGACGTTCTCCGGCCAATAACCAACAGCGGGATCTGGATACCCATGTTGGCTCCCACATGTTCCACGATGATCTCATCGGATGAACCACGATGTCGGGGATTCAATCAATCCCGTATTCAATTCCCTTTGTCTATCGGTATGTTACTTGCCCGAGATTCGATCGTCGGTATCCCGATACCTTGTTCAATCTCGTTACCGGCAAGTCTCTTTACTCGTTCCGTAACACATCATCCCGTGATCAACTCCTTGGTCACATTGTGCACATTATGATGATGTCCTACCGAGTGGGCCCAGAGATACCTCTCCGTTTACACGGAGTGACAAATCCCAGTCTCGATTCGTGCCAACCCAACAGACACTTTCGGAGATACCTGTAGTGCACCTTTATAGCCACCCAGTTACGTTGTGACGTTTGGTACACCCAAAGCATTCCTACGGTATCCGGGAGTTGCACAATCTCATGGTCTAAGGAAATGATACTTGACATTAGAAAAGCTCTTAGCAAACGAACTACACGATCTTGTGCTAGGCTTAGGATTGGGTCTTGTCCATCACATCATTCTCCTAATGATGTGATCCCGTTATCAACGACATCCAATGTCCATGGTCAGGAAACCGTAACCATCTATTGATCAACGAGCTAGTCAACTAGAGGCTTACTAGGGACATGGTGTTGTCTATGTATCCACACATGTATCTGAGTTTCCTATCAATACAATTCTAGCATGGATAATAAACGATTATCATGAACAAGGAAATATAATAATAACCAATTTATTATTGCCTCTAGGGCATATTTCCAACAGACACATACTATTGCGTCTTTGTTTGGGACGTGGTTAGCTGGGGTTGAACAAATCACGGCAGCTCGTATTCGGATTGGAATATGTGCGTTACTATGGGCTATATGGAACTGCAGAAACGATATGATTTTTAACAGACAACACAACTTAACTTTCTTGCAGGTTATCTTCAGAGCTACAGCTTGGATCCGTACGTGGTCCTTACTCACTCCTATGGACTCCAGGGAGCCTTTGGTTACTGGGTGCAACCAATGGGAGATGGTGGCTCGGGTTATATTCAACCAGTTCGGATGGCGTTCGCATAACAGGATAGGAGTCTAGGGAGCTTGTCCTTATTATCACCGTATCGGTTGTCTTTGTCCACTTGTATTTTTCAGTTTTTGTGCTCTGTTTTGCTCCGTTTGCGAGCTGTAAGACCTGTATGATGATACTTTCTGGATTTTTAATAAAAGGGCCGCATGCATCATCATGATGCAGAGGCCAGGGGTATACCTCCATTTCCAAAAAAAGAGGTCTCTGAGTTTAAACGTGGCCACCAAAGTATTACTCCTTTAGAAGATGCCAGATTATTCGTCTCCCCAGGCCATCCATGGCCTCTGTGACCCCTCCACCGTTCGATCGATTCGCAGGGCCACGCTCTGCTTGCGTGGCGGCCTCCACGCTATCCAATCGCGTTGGACCGTGCCTCATCGTGATGACAGAGAAGGGGGTCTATGACATCTGTGTTGCATCCGCGTGGCGGCCTCTATTCCGGCGTCTTTTTGGATCGGTCCTGTGTGCAACGTGTAAGTTTGGAATGCTCTCAACTCATGATAAATCAATACGGGGTACATGTTTATATTGTATAGTTTGGAGACTCGTATGCCTATAATAAATGGATTTCAACTCTTGTATTTCTATATGTAGGAGTCCTGGTTATACTTAAACCTTTTAAGTAATAAAGCGTCGCTTATCGACAAAATCTAAGAGTCCAGACTGAAAACTCTACCATCCCCCCGCATTATCAACGACGGGCACGACGACTTTGAGATTGAACTGAATATCATTGAACGACATTATTGGCAAGCCCTTTGTGAAGATATCAGCGAACTGAGAATTGGTTGGAAATGGAGAGCATGAACCTTTCCTAGTGCAACCTGCTCACGAACAAAATGTATATCAATCTCAATGTGCTTCATCCGGCGGTGCTGTACTGGGTTACTTGACATGTAGACGGCAAAATATTATCACAATAGATAATGGTTGCATGCTCAACAGGACGATGAAGCTCGGATAACCGACAATGGCACTTTGCAGAAAGAAACACGAGGCAAGCCCTCCCGCCTAGCCCTCCCAAGCGCCGCCGGCCGCTCCGGCCGCAATGGCCACCAACCCAATCCGGTAACTCCCATCGGCGCCCCTCACTGCTCATCTACAACACTCGGTGTTTCACTCAACTTCTCCATGGCGTTAGAAGATCTTGATTTCAACAAGGGTCAAGCTTTTGAAGAGGAAGTATGGAAGAAATGGGGCCTCCACACCAACTTCAGAGAAGATCAAGAACAAGAGGAATCACTACTGGTGGCGGAATTCACAAGATCCAAGATTCCGCTTACTGAAGAATCAGTTAGCACAATTCTGCTCTCATGTTTTGGAGGCCGAGCATCGCTTTTCAAGGTTCAATAACTATAAAATTGGTCGTACAAGTTTTCTGTCTCTTCCAAAGAAGTGGGTTACTCTATCAACAAAGGAGGTAATATCATCCTTCCTGAATTTAATCTCAATATCCTACTTTGGGGAAGTGGAGGCCCAAATTTATCATATGAACTCGATCTTTACCTTCAAGAGAAAGAGGATGCTTGGACACACATCTTTAAAAAGCAACATAGAAAATCATATGCGCACGCAGTCACCACGCCACCTCGCTATCAAGATCCAAACCCTGCTCGCCATTGTCCACTTTCAAATCATACCAGACATGATCATCCCATTAACCATATGCATGATCATCGCCCCAATCAATCTCTGGCCAATAACTCCAGGGCGGTCACATAGCATTTTCAAAACAATTCAATTCCAACCCAAGCCCATTCTGCATTAAAGATACCTGGACCTTTCTGTGTCTGATGCATCACTCTGGGACATCTTCGGCCCAGTTGCACCAACTGTATTCGTTGTAGAACTTGTAATCGCTGGGGCCACATTGCTGCCAATTGCTACTCTCAGGGCAAGCCCATAGCCACATCCCCCCAGCCCAGTCACCAGGCCCAAGTGGCTACCAACCCAACGCACCCACCCTTTGAATAGTGGGAGACTGGCATGATTCCCGAGACTCAGATTAGACCCATCGTCGGGGCCTTTAATCCTGGTCATCAAGCCACTCCTACCATTTTCTCCACAACGCAAATTTTCCCACCCCTTCGCCCTACCGCTCCAGCTTCCACCTTCCTTCGCCCCTCTGCACTGCTACTCTGCCCCCCCCCCCCCCCCCGCTCCATCGGATACCACCATCATCCATCCACCTCGAAGAGTAGCAACGACAAGTTTCCCTTTTGATCCCACCCCTTCCATTCCACCAAATCACCAAGTCATTGAAGTGGAAGGTCGTCCTTCTAGGGCTTGTGTGGTTGCGGGTGTCGTGAACCGCACACATGAAGAATGGATCATTGCTACTATAGTGCCTATGCCAAATCTTCCGGTGGGCTTCACCAACATCAGAGAGGTACTATCGGATTTTCTAATGGATGTAAAGAGAATAGGGTTTTCTGAAATCTCATTGTGCCCCTTCGGTCAAGCATATATCAAATTGGATAGTGTTTTCGATAGAGATGCACTACTCAGAGATAATCCTCATCGGTTCACGGATGTGCATGTCATCTTTCAAAAACACAATGAATGCATTAACTGGAGGAAATTTGTTCTGAACAGAGGTTTGGTTGCTTCAATGCGGTTTCCCATTTGATAGAACATGTATGCATGAAATTGCTAATGCAATGCGCAGCTTTGGTAAACTTGTTCATTGGGATAGGGTGAGGAGCACTAGAGCTAATCGGTTAGTCAAAGTTAGAGTGGAAGAGCTCAGAGACCTTCCATCCAACATCGTTCTCGGAGAGGGAGAAGATTTTCAGACAGAATCTGAGTATGTGCTTGTGATTATCCTGCAACAGCATATGCTTGGAGTTGAGGCTCCTGATGAAGATCCCATAGACCCCACGGGAACCCACACCCAAGGCCAAATCAAGAGCATTTCCACACAAATCAACATAATCACTTCCTAGGACCTCTCCGGGATCATGAACATGATGATGTTCATATGCCTGATCTCAATCAGCCTGACAATCAACCAGACCTGCAGTTGGCTCTCTTACATCAGGCAGATCAGCAACACCTGGAACCTGGCCAAAACATGGATTTAGAGGAACCTGCTGATGACCTCCCAGGTTGGGGGCATTGGGCGATGCTGCAACAGGACCCACACATTGACCTAGAGAACCACCCATGAGAGTTTCCAAATCTCAATGATATCATGGCACCACTAAATGATGCAGAGGTTTTGGATATGGAAAATGCACAAGCAGGAGTTGACAACAGTAGCCTGACACTGTCACTTATGCCCTCAAATAGCAGTGTTCCATCTACTAAATCTGTAAATGGTCCTTTTCAGCTACCCCTGAACCTACCAGACTTGAATCAGATTGTTGAGCCAGCCCACCAGCCACCAGCCCACCACTACAGCTGCCAGTTCAACATACAGATATGATACAGGTTGACCAAGATCCATTTAACTTGCAGATCAATAACATTCCATATTTGCAGTTAGAAGCGGTCATCTCTCATCAGCAAACACAAGCTATGGTTTTTCAGGACCCCATGGAGCAAGAATTACTGGCTTCTGCTTTGACTATTAGAAATGAACAAAACAAGAAAATAGAGCATGATGTGACTTTCATAAATGAACAGAGTAAGAGAACAGAACAAGATGCGACAGTCGGGGAGTCCAATATACAAAGCATGCTACCTCTTCCTGGCCCACATGTTAGCACTTCAGTTGTTGGAACTAAGATGTATTCCACCCTGGCTCCAGATGTCAACAGAGCTACTAATGGTGAGTCATATAATTTTGATCCTGAGGCACCCCCTGGTTTCCCTACTCCTCAATATTTGGGTGTTAACCAGAACCTACTTGTGGGATTTGTTCACCTTCCCTATGATATAACAGATCCTGTCATCATGGAGAAGGAAAGGCTTTCCCCGACAATGACATGTCTGACATTGCACTCTTAGGGCAAGAAGGAGTTGAAACATGGCAGAAATTTTTCAAGCCCAATGCTGATAGTGAACAAGTTATTCAGGTACCTACGGAGTGGGCCAATTTTCTGTCTATTGCACTACTATCACCTGCAAAATTCGATTGGGATAAGAAATTCATCACTTCTAAAGTCTGGGATTACATTGTTCAGGGTTTCGAATCTAAGTACTTTAAGCACTTTGATATCCCTGAAAAATGCTTATTTACTGCTCCTCCCACATGTTCTCTATAGCAAGAATCCTCTACTGAAGTCGGTCAGGAGAATATTGCTACCCAGCCAGCAACGCTGTGAGAGAACACTCTGCTTCATCCACATCTGCTCTACAGAGAAACAAGAAACGAAAGGACAAAGCCCCTCTTGTTGAAACTGAGGTAAGGAGAAGTTGTAGACTCCAGGCACTGAACAAGGGTTTTAGGAAAACAATTTGTGCTGATAAAAACTGGCATGTCGTACTTCGCCACCCCCTATACCTAGAAAGGTTGTTAAAAATCTCTCTGCCACTTTTTGCAAGGTTAATGCAATGGGGAATGCAGATGAGAGAGCAAAGACTGGACTAAAGAAAGTTAAGAGCAGTAGTACATCTACTTCAACAGTGGGGCAGAAATCCAAGGCCAATAGCAAGAGTCAGACCGAAGAGGAGATCATATTATCATTTTTATGAATGATGACTCATGTATTAAAGTGTCCTATCTAGTCAAGACTTAGCTTTTTGCACTCTCTATGTATCAAATACGTTAGACTACCAGTCTATGTCGGCAGTATTTGCAATCCGCATGAAGGGGTTATACTATATGTATGCACTCGTTTCTTCTAAGCTATGTCAGATTTCCTACCAGTCCATGCCAGTGTTGTGTGTTATCTGTATGGTGGCGTATGAGATGCAGTGCCGGTTGTTTACCCGGTACAAGTGTTATGTTGATAGTGGAGTCTTAGTTGTGCACTTTTGCATGTAATATGTTCAAATCCTGGCACATTCTGAATTGGAATATTAGAGGGATAAACGATGAGAAAAAGTGGACATCATTATCCAACAAAATTGAGGAATCTTCTTTCTCTATCCTTTATCTGCAAGAAACTGAAAGAGAAAATTTTGACAGTGGTTATATCAAAAGGTTTTGCCCTAAGCAACTATCTGAATTTGATTATCTCCCTTCTTTGGGTGCATCTGGGGGCATTTTAGTTGTCTGGAATGAATCTCTTTTCAATGGGCGCACAAATGATAAAACCGATTACTCCATCTCACTTGAATTCACCTCCAAACAATCGGGTCACTCTTGGATCTTGACAAACATCTATGGTCCATGCCAACAGGATCTCTGAGCACATTTCATTGACTGGTTTCAGAATATTCACATGGAAGATGATGCAAACTGGATTGTTCTTGGTGATTTCAACTACATTAGATATCCCCATAACAGAAACAAAGAAGGGGGTAATGTCCAAGATGGTGCATTTCAATGAGGCTATTAATCAACTTGCTTTAGTTGAAATACCTCTCAAAGGTAGAAATTTCACTTGGAGTAACATGCAGACAACACCACTTTTGTAGAAGCTTGATTGGTTCTTCACATCTAAAGCATGGACTTTAGTTTTCCCTAACACCACTGCAATCCCATTGGCCAAAACTACCTATGACCATACTCCTTGTGTGATTAAAATTGGCACCTCCCTCCCTAGATCCAATATCTTCAGGTTTGAAAATTACTGGCTGGAGCACTATAATTTCAAACAAGTGGTCAAGGATATCTGGGAACATGACATTCAGGAACAAGACAGTGATGAATCTATTGTTGCTAAATTCAAGAGATTGAGAAAGGGGCATAAGAATTGGTCTAGGAACATATCTGATTTGAAAGGTATCATCAGAAATACAAATGAAGTTATCTTGTTATATGATTCTCTTGAGGAATACAAACAACTCACCAATGTTGAAGCTAATGAGAGAGTTATTCTGAAGAAATATTTAGACCAAAATTTGAATTTCCAAAGGTTATACTGAAACAGAGAGCAACCATTAGAAATATCAAAGTGGGAGATGCTAACACCATTTTTTCCAAGCCAAAGCCACTATCAAGCAAAGGAATAATAGCATTGCTATGCTTAGAGATTTTGATGGGATTGAGCACCATGAGGATGACTCCAAAGCAGCAATCTTATACAAAGCCTTCAAAGAAAGACTGGGTACCAGTACCCCTACTATTAACCCACTTCTGTTGCACTCTCTAATTCGGTATGATCAGTAGCTGGAAGAACTTGAAGCACTGTTTACCACTGAAGAGATTGATGATGTTATTAAACACATGCCGAGTGACAAATCACCGGGCCCTGATGGTTTCAATGCAGTCTTTCTTAAATCATGCTGGGAGATTATTGCACCTGACTTTTATAAATTGATCCAAGACTTTCATGCTAGTATCCCTATAGTGAGCTCTACTACATCTGCCAATGAGTTCAGGCTCATTTCACTGCTCAACTACACCCTGAAAATCATCACCAAATTATTGGCCAACAGACTACAGAAGATCATTCTCATACTGGCGCATACCAATCAATATGGTTTTCTAAATAACAGGTGTCTTCAAGACTGCCTTGCATGGTGCTATGAATATATTCACCAATGCCATTAGTCCAAAAGGAGATCCTATTACTAAAGCTGGATTTTGAAAAATCCTTTGATATGCTAAGCCATGATATTATTATTGACATTTTGAAAGCCAAAGGGTTTGGGTCCAAATGGATTCCATGGATTACACAAATCTACAATACTGGTTACTCCTAAGTCCTTCTAAATGGTGTCCATGGAAAGCGGTCACTTTGCAAACAAGGTGTGAGACAAGGAAACCCTCTCTCACCTTTGATCTTTGTTCTGGCAGCTAATTTATTACAGACAATGATGAATGAGGCAATGGCTAACTCACTCATGTGTGTTGGAAATATGCCCTAGAGGCAATAATAAAGTGGTTATTACTATATTTCCTTAATCATGATAAAGGTTTATTATTCATGATAGAGTTGTATTGATTGGTAACTTAAATACATGTGTGAATACATAAGCAAATACCAAGTCCCTAGTATGCCTCAACTAGACTAACTCGTTGATCCAAAGATGGTTAAGGTTTCCTGACCATAGACATGAGTTGTCACTTGATAGTGGGATCACATCATTAGGAGAATGATGTGATGGACAAGACCCATCCGTTAGCTTAGCATATTATCATTCAGTTTATTGCTACTGCTTTCTTACATGTCAAATACATATTCCTTCGGCCATAAGATCATGCAACTCCCGGATACCAGAGGAATACCTTGTGTGCTATCAAACGTCACGACATAACTGCGTGATCATAAAGATGCTCTACAGGTATCTCCGAAGGTGTCTGTTGAGTTGGCATGAATTGAGATTGGGATTTGTCACTCCGTATGATGACGGAGCTCATGGAGGTAGGGAAGAAGATGAATCCGAGGAAGAAGAGGCAGCCTATGGAGGGGTGGGCAGAGAATGATGCTCAAGCGCGCCCTGCGTAGTGTATGGAGCGGGTGCGAGAGAAGTGGGTGTATTAAGAGATGGTGGATTGTGGGGAGTGGGCGAGTCACAAATAAATCATTGATACTCTCGTCCTACTAACAGTCAGCAGATCGTGATTACCTTAAGCTTGTGACCTTGTAGGTTCGGTAAATCATAGACATGAACGAAACCCCTTCGTTCAATGACCGATAGCGGAACCATGGACGTCCATATCGATCACTATTATTACACGAATGATATATGAGTGAACCTTTTGTTATCATGTGATGTTCCCTTTGCTTCACGATACTTTGCAAAACCTGAGGTGAGATATATCGGTATCCTCTTGAGTCGTACACATGCTCACTATACCGGTCTCCTCGTTACCGGTTTTGTTCTTCTTACTCATTGTCGTGTCCGGGCATCCCCGTGACGAAGTCACCTGGTCCTGAACAGACGATGATGGATGTTGTCACATCGAGAGGGCCCTATGAATATCTCTCCATCGTCGAAGGAGCAAATTCCACTCTCGAGTTATTCTCTCCCTTGGCAAACTTTCCGATGAACCTATAAGTTGTCGTTATGGTCACCAAGTTACTGATGACGTTTGAGCAACCCCAAAGCTTATCGTATGACAAGAAGTGACCATGATACTATCATGGTCAAAGGAACTAAAATCACAAGTTAACACTCCGTGTTATAACAATTGACTCCTGATGATATTATCTCAAAGTATAATAACCAGGTTTGGGTCGATTGAATATGATCGTTCTTCTAACGTCATACTCTTAATGTTGTTTTGAGACTATCGTTACACTTAACAATATCTCAAGATCTTGAAAACGTGATCACCAACAACACTTGAGCTAGTCTTAGAGGTAGGACTAAGAATCATATTTTACCGTTTATCATTCTACATGCGCGTATGAGTTTTCCACCAAATCACATATTTCAGGATCATAGCAGTTATAGCATATAATATAAACTCTAACTTATGAACACAGAAATATAATAATACAATATTATTGCCTCTAGTTACCTAGAACTCCAATTCCAGTTCTAGGTATCATGATGTGTAAAAGAGTTAAGCTATTGATATCACCATAGATGTCATTCTCTACAATTTTTTAGAAGTGCCACATTCTTGGCCTTGATCCGGTGTTCCAGCATCGTCAAGTCTTGCTTGAGTAAGAATTTCCAGTAATTGTTAACCTTGCCAATTCTTTGCCCGAAAGGTATTCTGCAAGGCTAGATTACTATAGATCCAGATTCTTCAGGCAAGGTGATAGCGAAAAGTAAAAATATAGGCAAGCCAAATGGGACGTCATTTTCTGATGAAAGGATCATGGATGACTTGCTATACATACACTACAGGAATCAGGCACTTTGCAGTCTACCATGGCGGACCGCAAAGGCATGCCTGGTGGACGGCAAAGGCCTTGGTCGTCAGCCAGCAGACGGCAAGACGTCCGGCTGAACGATCTACGGCAAAGGGCATTTTGCCGTCTACTGGCGCACGAGAAAGATGCAAAGGTCTTTGCCATCTGCCAGCAGATGGCAAAGGACCTGGACGGCACACGTGGCAGCTTAGGGCCGTTAAGGGGTTAATGACGTGCTTTGTTGTCTGCTGGCAGACGGCAAAGACCTTTGCATCTTTGTCGTCTGCCAGTGGATGGCAAAGTGCACAAATATGCCAGCCCAGATCCCCCCAGGTAGCTGCCACATGGCAAGCTATGTCGTCTGCTGGCAGACGGCAAAGATGCCAAGGTCTTTGCCGTCTGCCAGCAGACGGCAAAGCTGCCAAATAGGCCAGCCCAGTGCACCCCAGGTTGCACAGGTAGCTGCCACGTGGCAGCTTTGCCGTCTGCTGGCTGTTGGCAAAGCTCTTTGCCGTCTGCCAGCATACGGCAAAGAGCCTGTACATCTCCTATTTTTTTCTTAAATTCACTTAATTTCACACACACACACACACACACATATATATATACACATTTGAAAATACTTTCAAAAAGCATAACAACACATATACATACCAAATCATATCCCTGCCATATGGATATGATCATCCAACACATATACATACCAAATCAAAAGTCCATATGCAACATAAATAGCTAGCCAACATATCCAACAACAAGCATACAATGGTTTCATCCATACATACATATATAGGTAGCAAGTTTCACATTGTTCATCCTACAAAATCAAAACAAAAAGGAAGCACAAGGAGAAGAGTAGACTCTATCAACACAAGCTTCCTCATCGAAAGCAAATCTGCAAATTGGGAAAGAAGAAAGTTAGAAGCAGAAGAAGAAGACTAGAAGAAGAAGACTAGCTAGAAGAAGAAGAATAAGAAGAAGAAGAATTTTTCTTCTCTTTCTTTTTCTCCTCTCCTCTTCTTTATCTTCTTCTTCTTATAACTAAGGTAGGTAAAATGCCATTTTTAGCTAAGCTAGGTAAAAATGCTAAGTGTAGGTCATTTTAGTGCTAAGCTAGGTAAATAGGTCATTTTGGAGCTTAGTAAGGTTATTATGTCATTTTCGTGGAAAATAAGCTAAGTCTATGTCATTTTGGAGGTAACAAATATTATCATGCCATTTTGACCTAAGTATGCTAAGTATGTCATAAATGAACTGTAGAAGCTAAGTATAGGTCATTTTTGAGCTAACCTAGGTAGTTATGCCATTTTTGACCTAAGTAAGCTAATTATGTGATAAATGAACTAGGTAAGGCTAAGTATAGATCATTATTGAGCTATCCTAGGTAGTTATGCCATTTTTAGCTAACTAAGCATATTAAGTCATTTAGGAGGAAAAAAATGCTAAGTATAGGTCATTTTATAGCGATCCTAGGTAAAGTATAGCTCAACTAAGCTTATTATGTCAATTTGGAGAAAAATAAGGTAAGTATAGATCATTTTTGTGGTAACCTAGGTGATGATGCCATTTTTGAGCCAACTTACGTAAGTATAGCTCATTTTTATCTAACTTAGGTAATTATGCCATTTAGGAGGAAAATAAGCGAAGTATTCATTTGTTAAGCAAAACACTAGAGAAAACTTACCCTCATCACAACAAATGCGATGGAGATCGCAACTAAGGTAACAATTGATCCAACGGCATAATGATACCAAGCCTCATTATAACTGGCATATTTTCTAATATTCTTAAGGTTCAGGCGCATTGCATCCATCTTCAGGCGCATTGCATTCATCTTCATCTTGTGATCATGGACGACATCGGCAACATACAACTCCAATGTCATCTTCTCCTTGTCAATTCTTTTAATTTTTTCTTTCAAATACTCATTTTCTTTTTCAACTAAATTTAACTTCTCGACAAGAGGGTCGGTTTCAAATTCCGGTTCACATACCTCCTAGATTGAAATATCTCTATGTCAACTTGATGGCCATAATTGTCATAAATGCGAAATGCAAATTTCTGATAAGTATATGTGAATGACATATTGTTGATCGGAAATAATGTAGAATTATTCTGCAAAGCATAAAGGAGTGTTTGAAAGGAGTTTTTTCAAAGAAAGACCTCGGTAAAGCTGCTTACATATTGAGCATCAAGATCTATAGAGATAGATCAAGATGCTTGATAAGTTTTTTCGATGAGTACATACCTTGACAAGATTTTGAAGTAGTTCAAAATGGAACAGTCAAAGAAAGAGTTCTTGCCTGTGTTACAAGGTGTGAAATTGAGTAAGACTCAAAGCCCGACCACGGCAGAAGATAGAAAGAGAATGAAAGTAATTCCCTATGCCCCAGCCATAGGTTCTATAAAGTATGCCATGCTGTGTACGAGATCTATTGTATACCCTACACTGATTTTGGCAAGGGAGTACAATAGTGATCTAGGAGTAGATCACTGGACAACGGTCAAAATTATCCTTAGTGGAATAAGGATATGTTTCTCCATTATGGAGGTGACAAAAAGGTTCGTCATAAAGGGTTACGTCGATGCAAGTTTTGACACTGATCCAAATGACTCTAAGTCTCAATTTGGATACATATTGAAAGTGAGAGCAATTAGCTAGAGTAGCTCCATGCAGAGCATTGTTGACATAGAAATTTGTAAAATACATACGGATCTGAATGTGGCAGACCCATTGACTAAACTTCTCTCACAAGCAAAACATGATCACACCTTAGTACTCTTTGGGTGTTAATCACATAGTGATGTGAACTCGATTATTGACTCTAGTAAACCCTTTGGGTGTTGGTCACATGACGATGTGAACTATGGGTGTTAATCACATGGTGATGTGAACTATTGGTGTTAAATCACATGGCGATGTGAACTACATTATTGACTCTAGTGCAAGTGGGAGACTGAAGGAAATATGCCCTAGAGGCAATAATAAAGTTATTATTTATTTCCTTATTCTCATGATAAATGTTTATTATTCATGCTAGAATTGTATTAACCGGAAATGTAATACATGTGTGAATACATAGACAAACAGAGTGTCACTAGTATGCCTCTACTTGACTAGCTCGTTGACCAAAGATGGTTATGTTTCCTAGCATAGACATGAGTTATCATTTGATTAAAGGGATCACATCATTAGGAGAATGATGTGATTGACTTGACCCATTCCGTTAGCTTAGCACCTGATCGTTTAGTATGTTGCTATTGCTTTCTTCATGACTTATACATGTTCCTATGACTATGAGATTATGCAACCCCCGTTTACCGGAGGAACACTTTGTGTGCTACCAAACGTCACAACGTAACTGGGTGATTATAAAGGTGCTCCACAGGTGTCTCCGAAGGTACTTGTTGGGTTGGCGTATTTCGAGATTAGGATTTGTCACTCCGATTGTCGAAGAGGTATCTCTGGGCCCACTCGGTAATGCACATCACTGTAAGCCTTGCAAGCATTGTAACTAATGAGTTAGTTACGGGATGATGTGTTACGGAACGAGTAAAGTGACTTGGCGGTAACGAGATTGAACTAGGTATTGAGATACCAACGATCAAATCTTGGGCAAGTAACATACCGATGACAAAGGGAACAACGTATGTTGTTATGCAGTTTGACCAATAAAGATCTTCATAGAATATGTGGGAGCCAATATGAGCACCTAGGTTCCGCTATTGGTTATTGACCAGAGACGTGTCTCGGTCATGTCTACATAGTTCTCGAACCCGTAGGGTCCGCACGCTTAAAGTTCGATGACGGTTATATTATGAGTTTATGTGTTTTGATGTATCGAAGGTAGTTCGGAGTCCCGGATGAGATCGGGGACATGACGAGGAGTCTCGAAATGGTCGAGACGTAAAGATCGATATATTGGACGACTATATTCAGACATCGGAAAGTTTCCGAGTGATTCGGGTATTTTCGGGGGTACCGCGGAGTTACGGGAATACGAGGAAGAAAAAATGGGCCTCATGGGCCAAGTGGTGGAAGAGAGGAGGCAGGGCGCGCGGCCCCCTAGCCCAAACCGAATTGGACTAGGGGGCCAGACCCCCTTTCCTCCTTTTCCTCCCTCTCCTTCCTTCTCCTTCTCCTTCCCTTCCTTCCCCTCTCCTACTTGGACTAGGAAAGAGGGGGGAATCCTACTTGGAGTAGGATTGCCCCCCTTGGGCGCGCCTCCTCCCCTTGGCCGGCCATCTCCTCCTCCCCCCTTTATATACGGAGGAGGGGGGCACCCCATAGACACAACAATTGATCCCTTGGATCTATTAGCCGTGTGCGGTGCCCCCCTCCACCATAATCCACCTCGGTCATATGGTAGCGGTGCTTAGGCGAAGCCCTGCATCGGTAGAACATCATCATCGTCACCACACCGTCATGCTGACGAAACTCTCCCTCAAAGCTCGGCTGGATCGGAGTTCGAAGGACGTCATCGAGCTGAACGTGTGCTGAACTCGGAGGTGCCGTGCGTTCGGTACTTGATCGGTCGGATCGTGAAGACGTACGACTACATCAACCGCGTTGTGCTAACGCTTCCGCTTTCGGTCTACGAGGGTACGTGGACACACTCTCCCCTCTCGTTGCTATGCATCACCATGATCTTGCGTGTGCATAGGAATTTTTTTGAAATTACTACGTTCCCCAACAAAAGCATGCAGGCAAAGAGCCGCGCACCTCACCTGGACCAGGTAGCTGGCCTGGTATTGTCCGACAAGCATGGCGTCGTCATCGAAGGAGCTGGCCAGGGGCGCGCGGGGAGGGGGGAGGTGGTGCTGGCAGCAACGTCGGGGGAAGCTGCGGTGGCCCGGCTCCAAGGCGGTGGCGGCGGCAACATTGGAAGGTGGCGTGCTGTGGGGGAGGTATGTGGGTGCAGACGGTTGGCGAGGGCACCGAAACTGGGCAGCGGCGACGACGGGCTGGGGCGGCTTTGTGCTTACTCTCGATGGGAGGAAGAGAATGGCCTATGTGCCACTGACTAGCGGGCCAGGGGAGGAGTAGGAGGGTGTCGCGCACGTCCACCTCTTGTCTGCGCCGACGCAAATGAGGCCCAAATTTGGGCCTGGAATGGGTCGCCCGATGGACGAAAAGCGGACATGCGTCAGCGCGTTGGGCCGACTTTTGTGTCCGTTTGGATCCAAACGGACACGCGCAGAAGAAATGGGTCGGCGTATTGGAGTTTCTCGTGCCCCAAGACGGACACATTATTCACCGGAGATTAACTACAAATGAAAACTTCTGAGTAAAATCTATGTATGTAGACCTAATTGACTCTGGTCCGATTCTAAAATCGATACATATATGGAAGATTAAAGTGTTGTTAAGTATCAAATTCTTCACGTGGTTTGTTCACAAGGAGGTGATTCTAACTAAGGATAACTTGGAAAAACGTAGTTGGGACGGTAGTCAACGATGCTACTTTTGTGACCAAGATGAAACTATTAAACACCTCTTTCTCGATTGTCTGTTGGCCAAACTATTATGGCGTTCACTCATATAGCCTTTAATATCACCCCTCCAAATAGTATTCACACGTTATTTGGGACATGGCTAAATGGAGTAGAGCCAAATACTGCGAGGCATATTCGGATAGGAGTATGCGCATTACTTTGGGCTATATGAAACTGTAGAAATGATATGATTTTTAACATGCAAACTCATATGAACTTTTTGCAGGTTATTTACAGTGCCACTACTTGGATTCGTACGTGGTCATTACTCACTCCTGCAAAAGCCAGTGAGCCTTTGATTACTGGGTCTACCCGATGGGAGATGGTAGCTCGGGATATCTAGAACCGGTTTGAATGGCAGTCCAGTAATAGGCTAGGTGTTTAGTCATCTCATCCTATTTTCGCCGGTTGTGGCAATTTTACCTTCTTTATTTACTTTTTTTAGCTCCGAGCGAGCTTGCACTAGACCATGGACCTTTCATATACTTTGCTTAATAAAGGGGCCGCATGCATAATTCTGATGCAATGCAAGGCCGGGGGTGATCCTCCTTTTTCTAAAGAAATATAATAAAAATAGAAACCGCTTTTTATCTAGTAGAAGACGCTTTCCGTCAAATAGAAGCCGCTTTGTGCCACATAACACAACGTGTCACGCCCATAATTATTGGTGGCTTTTGATTAGCCTAAAGGACGTCCGGACTCCCGCAACCTTGCTTCTGATTTTCGGGGATTTGAACACGCGGGTGTCCGCGGACGTATCTGGCACCATGTTGGATGGAAAAAATGGTTCAGTGGCCATGATCCGAACATTTGGGGGCAATTTGAGGGACGCCGTTCGGATGCTCTTACTTCCTACAAGCTCCAACATTTTGAAAACATTGTGTATTGACTAGTCCAACGGACAACTAGACATTCGATTTAGAGAAAAGCATAGAGCCCATCCTAATGGACAGGGGGAAAATTTAGTGTTTTGACCCTTTTGGCAAAGTTAAGCAAGATATGACCCTGGTTTGGAAAAAACAATCAGGGTCTGACCGTTTTCCTATCGCTAGGGTCGATGGCGGTAGGGTATAACTACCTACCGTCGAGACCCCTAGCGGCAGGACGAACGACAGTTGATACGTCTCCAACGTATCTATAATTTTTTTATTGTTCCATGCTATTAAATTATCCATCTTAGATGTTTTATATGCACTATTATGCTATTTTATATCATTTTTTGGACTAAACTATTAAGCTAGTGCCCAGTGCCAGTTGCTGTTTTTTCCTTGTTTTTGTCTTCTACAGAAAATCAATACCAAATGGAGTCCAAACAGAACGAAACTTTTTCATGATTTTTTTGGACAAGAAGACACCCACGAAGCTTCGGAAGAAGGCCAGAGGAGCCACGAGGTGGCCACAAGCCAGTAGGCTGCGCCTTAGGGGCACGCCTCCAAGGCTTATGGGCCCCATGGAGCTCCTCCAACCCTAATCTCAACTCTATAAATTCCCAAATATTTCCCGTATACCAGAGGGCACACCAAAATAATTTTCCGCCGCCGCAACTTTCTGTCCTCGTGAGATCCCATCTGGAGACCTGTTCCGGTACTCTGTCGGAGGGGGATTCGATCATGGAGGGCCTCTACATCAACCTTGCTGCCCTACCGATGATGTGTGAGTAGTTTACCACAGACCTACGAGTCCATAGCTAGTATCTATATGGCTTCTTCTCTCTCTTTGATCTTCAATACAATGTTCTCCTCGATGTTCTTGGAGATCTATTAGATATGTTTTCTCAATGTTCTTCTCAATGTTCTTCTTCAATACAATAGTTTCACAACTCACGCCACCTGGAACACCACAGCGTAATGGTGTGTCCGAACATCGTAACCGTACTTTATTAGATATGGTGCGATCTATGGTGTCTCTTACCGATTTACCACTATCGTTTTGGGGTTATGCATTAGAGACAGCTGCATTCACGTTAAATAGGGCACCGTCTAAATCCGTTGACACGACACCGTATGAACTGTGGTTTAGCAAGAAACCTAAGCTATCATTTCTTAAAGTTTGGGGTTGCGATGCTTATGTGAAAAAGCTTCAGCCTAATAAGCTCGAACCCAAATCGGAGAAGTGCGTCTTCATAGGATACCCAAAAGAAACTATTGGGTAACCTTCTATCACAGATCCGAAGGCAAGATCTTTATTGCTAAGAATGGATCCTTTCTAGAAAAGGAGTTTCTCTCAAAAGAAGTGAGTGGGAGGAAAGTAGAACTTGATGAGGTTATTGTACCTTCTCTCGAATTGGAAAGTAGCTCATCACAGAAAACCGTTCCCGTGATGACTGCACCAACTAGTGAGGAAGCTAATGATAATGATCATGAAACTCCGGATCAAGTTACTACCGAACCCCGTAGGTCAACCAGAGCACGTTCTGCACCAGAGTGGTACGTTAATCATGTTCTGGAAGTCATGTTACTAGACCATGACAAACCTACGAACTATGAGGAAGCGATGATGAGCCCAGATTCCGATAAATGGCTTGAGGCCATTAAATCTGAGATAGGATCCATGTATGAGAACAAACTATGGACTTTGATTGACTTTCCCATGATCGGCGAGCCATTGAGAATAAATGGATCTTCAAGAGGAAGACGGACGCTGATAGTAGTGTTACTATCTACAAAGCTTGAATTGTCGTAAAAAGGTTTTCGACTAGTTCAAGCTGTTGACTGCGATGAGATTTCCTCACTCGTATCGATGCTTAAAGTCTGTCCAAATCAGGTTAGCAATTGCCGCATTTTATGAAATCTGGCAAATGGATGTCAAAACTGCATTCCTTAATGGATTTATTAAATAAGAGTTGTATATGATGCAACCAGAAGGTTTTCTCAATCCTAAAGGTGCTAACAAAGTGTGCAAGCTCCAGCGATCCATCTATGGACTGGTGCAAGCATCTCAGAGTTGGAATATACGCTTTGATGAGTTGATCAAAACATATAGTTTTATACAGACTTGCGGTGAAGCCTGTATTTACAAGAAAGTGAGTGGGAGCACTACAGCCTTTCTAATAAGTATATGTGAATGACATATTGTTGATCGGAAATGATGTAGAATTTTCTGGAAAGCATAAAGGAGTGCTTGAAAGGAGTTTTTCAAAGAAACACCTCGGTGAAGCTACTTACATATTGGGCATCAAGATCTATAAAGATAGATCAAGATGCTTGGTAAGACTTTCGATGAGTACATACCTTGATAAGATTTTGCAGGAGTTCAAAATGGATCAGTCAAAGAAGGAGTTCTTGCCTGAGTTGTAAGGTATGAAGTTGAGTAAGACTCAAAAGCCGACCACGGAAGAAGATAGAGAGAGAATGAAAGTCATTCCCTATGCCTCAGCCATAGGTTCTATAAAGTATGCCATGCTGTATACCAGACCTATTGTGTACCTTACCATGAGTTTGGCAAAGGGGTACAATAGTGATCTAGGAGTAGATCACTGTACAACGGTCAAAATTATCCTTAGAGGAGTAAGGAAATATTTCTCGGTTATGGAGGTGATAAAGAGTTCATCATAAAGAGTTACGTTGATGCAAGCTTTAACACCGATCTGGATGACTCCGAGTCTCAATCTAGATACATATTGAAAGTGGGAGCAATTAGCTAGAGTAGCTCCATGCAGAGCATTATCGACATAGAAATTTGCAAAATACATACGGATTTGAATGTGGCAGACCCGTTGACTAAACTTCTCTCACAAGCAAAACATGATCACACCTTAGTACTCTTTGGGTGTTAATCACATGGCGATGTGAACTAGATTATTGACTCTAGTAAACCCTTTGGGTGTTGGTCACATGGCCATGTGACCAACACCCAAAGGGTTTATGTGAACTATGGGTGTTAATCACATGGTGATGTGAACTATTGGTGTTAAATCGCATGGCGATGTGAACTAGATTATTGACTCTAGTGCAAGTGGGAGACTGAAGGAAATATTCCCTAGAGGCAATAATAAAGTTGTTATTTTATATTTCCCTATATCATGATAAATGTTTATTATTCATGCTATAATTGTATTAACCAAAAACTTGGCACATGTGTGGATACATAGACAAAAACACCATGTCCCTAGTAAGCCTCTACTAGACTAGCTCGTTAATGAAAGATGGTTAAGTTTCCTAACCATAGACATGTATTGTCATTTGATTAACGGCATGACATCATTAGGAGACTGATGTGATGGACAAGACCATCCGTAATCTTAGCATAATGATCGTTAAGATTTATTGCTATTGATTTCTTCATGCCTTATACATATTCCTTTGACTATGATATTATGCAACTCCCGGATACCGGAGGAATACCTTGTGTGCTATCAAATGTCACAACGTAACTGGGTGATTATAAAGATGCTCTACAGGCATCTCCGAAGGTGTTTGTTGGGTTGGCACAGATCGAGATTAGGATTTTTCACTCCAAGTATCAGAGAGGTATCTCTGGGCCCTCTTGGTAATGCACATCATGATAAGCCTTGCAAGCAATGTAACTAATGAGTTAGTTACGGGATGATGCATTACGGAACGAGTAAAGAGACTTGCCGGTAATGAGATTGAATTAGGTATTGGGATACCGACGATTGAATCTCGGGCAATTAACATATCGATGACAAAGGGAATAACGTATGTTGTCATTGCGGTTTGAACGATAAAGATCTTCGTAGAATATATAGGAACCAATATGAGCATCCAGGTTCCGCTGTTGGTTATTGATCGGAGATATGTCTCGGTCATGTTTACATAGTTCTCGAACCCGTAGGGTCCACACGCTTAACGTTCGATGACGATTTGTATTATGACTTATGTGTCGAAATGGTCGAGAGGTAAATATTGATATATTGGAAGATGGTATTCAGACACCGGAATAGTTTCGGAGTGGTTCGGCTATTTTTCGGAGTACCGAGGGGTTACCGGAACCCCCTCCCCCCGGGGGGGAAGTATTGGGCCTACATGGGCCATAGGGGAGAGAGAGGGGAGCCCGCAAGGGGTGGCGCGCGCCCCCCTCCAAGGGAGTCCGAATTGGATAAGGAGGAGGGGGCGCGGCCCCCTTTCCCTCTCCCTCTCCCTCTCCTTCCCTTTCCCCCTCCGTAAGAAAGGAAAGGGGGGGGGCGACTAGGATTGGGAGTCCTAGTCGGTTTCCCCTCCATGGCGCGCCCCCTAGGCCGGCGGCCTCCTCCCCTCCTCCTTTATATACGGGGGCAAGGGGGCACCCCAAAGGACATCAATTGTTCTTAGCCGTGTGCGGTGCCCCCCTCCATAATTTACTCCTCCGGTCATAGCGTCGTAGTGCTTAGGCGAAGCTCTGCGCGGATGACATCACCATCACCGTGACCACGCCGTCGTGCTGACAAAACTCTCCGTCAACCCTCTGCTGGATCAAGAGTTCGAGGGACGTCATCGAGCTGAACGTGTGCTGAACTCGGAGGTGTCGTGCGTTCGGTACTTGATCGGTTGGATCGTGAAGACATTCGACTACATCAACCGCGTTAAACTAACGCTTCCGCTTTTGGTCTACGAGGGTACGTGGACACACTCTCCCCCTCTCGTTTCTATGCATGTCCTAGATAGATCTTGCATGATCGTAGGAATTTTTTTTAAATTGCATGCTACGTTCCCCAACAATAGGTACACGAGACAGGCAGACTCCCAGCTGTACCCTGCCTCCTAGTTGGCTAGGAAGTCCAGATACATCCATTGGGCAGTGTCCCCCGAGCAGTATGGAAACACAACCTCTATCAGAAGATACCACAAGTAGGCCCTCGTGTACAACTCCACGGTCTACACGCCGGCATCTTGTGGGCATCCGGACCGGTTCGCATGGAGCCATATGGGTGGTATACCAGATGTTCGGTTATCCACCACATCGTGTGCCTCATCACAGATAGAGGCAATGTAACCACCAATGAGGGTGACCACCCTCTCCCGCCAGTTGTCCATGTCCACTCGCCCAGCGAGAGCCCGTTCCTGAAGCGGTAGGGCCGTGATCATGGCGAAGTCCTCGAGGGTCACCGTCATCTCCCCAAATGGGAGATGGATAGTGTGCATCTCGGGCCGCCAATGGTCCGCTGGGGCTGTGAGGGCTAAGTGTGATACGTCTCCGATGTATCTATAATTTTTTATCGTTCCATGCTATTATAGTATCAATCTTGGATTTTTATATACATTTACAAGCAACCTTATATCATTTTTGGGACTAACCTACTAACTTAGTGCCCAGTGCCAGTTGCTACTTTTTGCTTGTTTTTTACTTTGCAGAATATCAGTACCAAACTAAGTCCAAATGCCACGAAACTTTTTGGAGATTTCTTCTGGCAATAAGAGACCTTGGAAGCTTGGGGAGGGAATGATAAGACGAAGCAGTGGCCCACTAGGCACCAGGGCGCGCCAGGGGCCTGGGGCGCGTCCTGGTACCTAGTGGGCCCCACAAGCCTTCGTTTGACCTAACTCTGCCTCTATAAATTCCCAAAAATCAGAAAACATACTAGGGTGTCTACAAAATACTTTTTCCGCTGTCGCAAGCCTCTGTACTTGAGAGACCCCATCTGGGGACCCTTTCTGGTACTCTGTCGGAGGGGAAAACGCTCACGGAGGGGTTATCCATCATCCTTGCTGCCCCTCCGATGATGCGTGAGTAGTTTACCACAGACCTACGGGTCCATAGTTAGTAGCTAGATAGCTTATTCTCTCTCTACATTCTTCAATACAATGTTCTCCTTGATGTTCTTGAGTTCTATCCGATGTAATTCTTTTTTGCGGCGTGTTTTTGGGGATCCTACGAATTGTGAGTTTATGATCAGATCTATCCATGAATATTATTTGGGTTTTCTCTGAACTCTTTTATGGATGATTAATATAGCATTGTATTTCTTCTCCGATTTATTGGTTTGGTTCGGGCAACTAGATTGATTTATCTTACCATGGGAAGAGGTGCTTTGTAATGGGTTGGATCTTGTGGTGCTCAATCCCAGTGGCAGAAAGGGACATGACACGTATGTATCGATGCTATTAAGGGTAACAAGATGGGTTATTCATACGTGAGTTTAGCTTGTCTACATCATGTCATCTTGCTTAAAGCATTACTCCATTATTCCATGAACGTAATACACTAGGTGCATGCTGGATAGCGGTCGACATGTGGAGTTATAGTAGTAGATGCAGAATCGTTTCGGTCTACTAATCTTGGACGTGATGTCTATGTATGATCATTGCCTTGGATATCTTCATAATTATTTGCTTTTCTGCAATTTTCTTTTAT
Organism: Triticum aestivum; assembly: GCF_018294505.1. NCBI lineage: Eukaryota > Viridiplantae > Streptophyta > Magnoliopsida > Poales > Poaceae > Triticum > Triticum aestivum. The sequence continues at coordinate 288,098,883 of NC_057811.1, forward strand.
TTATTTTATTTTGTATTTTTGTCAGATCTATCTATCAAAACCTATACAATTTAATATTGCTCATAACCATTGAGGGATTGGCAACCCCTCTTCGCGTTGGGTTGCAAGTATTTGTTGTTTGTGTGCAAATGATGTTTACATAGTGTTGCTTGGTTCTCCTACTGGATTGATTACTTTGGTTTCATAATTGAAGGAAATACTTATCTCTATTGTACTGCATCATCCTCTCCTCTTCGAGGCAATCCCGACGCAGCTCACAAGTAGCAGGAAGAATTTCTGGCGCCGTTGCCGGCGAGACATCATCAACATCTATCAGGTACCAATGCAGAAAATTTCATCTCCTTGCATTTACTTTATTTGTCATTTGCCTCTCGTTTTCATCTCCCCCACTTCTAGAAAGTTTTTACAAAAATACAAAAATATTTTCCGTTTACCTTTTTGCTTGTTTGATATCTTTGCTTGTATTGCCATGTGCCTTCTATTTGCTTGCATCTTCGCTTGCTAAAAATATATTGATATGGATCCTCATCCACTTGCTAATCTTTTCAAAATACCAAATTATGGTGAACCAATTACTAGTGAGTTGAGTGCACTTGATTATCTCTATGAAGTTTTGCTTGAAAATCATGAATCTGAAAATTGTAATGAAGTGTTAAACGAAGATATTTATAAAGTGATTCATGATAGCTCCTTGAATGAAAAGCATGATTGCAATGATGTTATTATAAATTCTATTAATTTCAATTATGTTAATAATATGCAAAACTACAAGCTTGGGGATGATAATTTTGTTATGTACTCTACTTATTGCAATGATCATGATTGGGGTGATAATGTTTCTTATGATGTTGTAAATTTATTTAAGCCTCATGATGACTATGTCATTGATAATAATGTTTGCAATAATATTGAAAGTGGGTTTGGAAGAGCGTCAACTTTAGGTAAAAATAATCCCACATATTTGGAGAGTTTGAGATCTTATGAACTTTTTGATAAAATTGTGTTTAGAGAGATCATGACTTTAGTTAATATTAATCCCACTACCTTGGAAGATTGTAAAACTTTTATGCATGAGGGTCATGAAGAGAAAATTTTATATGATAGCTATATTGTTGAATTTGATTATGATCCTACATGTAATTATTATGACAGAGGAAAATATGGTGGTAGAAATTTTCATGTTACTAAATTACCTCTCGTTGTGTTGAAATCGTTAATGCTTTATTCTTCTCCTTTGCATATGCTAGAAGTTGCTTGTCTTGATAATCCTATAAAATGCCTATGCATAGGAAGTATGTTAGACTTAAATGTGCTTGCAACAATTTTATGATGCTCTCTTTGTGCTTCAATTCTTGCTTTTTATGTGAGCATCATTAATATTCCAAGCCTATCTTAATGGCTATGAAGAAAGAGCTAGTTGGGAGGCAACAAATATTTATATTTTAATTTTTTAGTTTCTTTTCCGTTTTTCAATAAATACACAAATATGCTACTATTATGATTGTGTTTTCGTGTTTTAATTAGTGTTTGTGCCAAGTAAAGCCTTTGGGATGATTTGGGTGATAGTTGCTTTGATTCTATGCATTAAGAGAAACTTTTGCATCCAGTAGCAGAATTGATGTGCTCTGTTGATGCGTGATAAAATTATGAATTTCTTACACATGATTGATATATAAATTTCCCATGTTGTCCAAATTTTTCACAATTTTGGGGGTTACAAAAGTACAGTCAATGTTCAGATTTCTAGGACTGTTCTATTTTTCACAGATTTTGTTTTCATTGCATTGTGTGCTTATTTTGAGTCTATGGATTGTATCGGGGGGAATGAGCCATGGTAAAGTTATAATACAGTAGGTCTAATTAAATAACAAAATATGAATGGGTTTACAACAGTACTTAAAGTGGTGATTTGCTTTATTATACGGACGGATCTCACGAAGGTTTTTGTTAAGTTTTGTATGATTGAAGTTTTCAAGTTTTGGGTGAGATCGCAAAGTATGACGGAATAAGGAGTAGCAAGAGCCTAAGCTTGGGGATGCCCTAGGCACCCCAAGGTAATATTCAAGGACTCCCAAGCAACTAAGCTTAGGGATGCCCCAGAAGGCATCACCTCTTTCTTTTAACGACCATCGATAATTTTACTTGGAGCTATATTTTTATTCGTCACATATCATGAGTTTTGCTTGGAGCGTCTTGTGTGATATGAGACTTTGCTTTGTTTGCTTTTTAGTTTGTCACAATCATCCTTTCTGGACACACTTATTTGACAGAGCCATATGTTATTATGATTTGTTAGAATTCCTCTGTGTGATTAACTTCAATTTTTTTGAGCTAGGCAATTTCTCTATGTGCTTCACTTAAATCTTTTAGAGCACGGTGGTGATTGTGTTTTGAAGAAATTCACTCTCATGCTTCACTTATATTATTTAGAGAGTTAGTAAATTTCAAAGAAATGCACTCTCATGCTTCACTTATATTATTTTGAGAGTTGATACATGAATTTTTTTGAAGAAATATTTATGCTCTCGTGCTTCACTTAAATCTTGTTGAGAGTTAATGATAGCAATGGTAATTTGCACGAGATATGAATTTGGTCCCACAGTGATGAATATTCAAGAGGATATAATAAAAACTTTCATGAAGATCATTGGATATTATAAACTTGATTCCTTGCAATAGTTTTGCGATATGAAGATAGTGATATGTGGGTCATGTTGGTGAGTAATTATGCTTTCGTAAGAATATAGGTGGTAAGGTTTGTGATTCCCTATGCAAGCACCAAAGTCAATAGTTATGCAATGAAGTTATATCCTACTTATGGTGCATTATTCAGTGTTAGTTATGTTAAATGTGTGTTTATGACCGTTTTCGTTTTTTGGTTGGTCGCTTCTCAATCTATTGCTAGCCTTCATTTGTACTAAGTGAGAATGTTGCTCGTGCATCCAACTCCTTAAACCAAAGTTGTGTGAAATGAGTCCACCATACCTACCTATATGTGGTATTTCCATGTCGTTCCAAGTAAATTTGTATGGGCCAACTCTAATATTCAAAATGCATTTCCATTTTGTGTGCACGTACCGCTCATGAAGCAGCAGGGGGTGGCCAATATTTTCCATGCTAGGTATTTTATTCTCACAGTGAGTGTTTATTCACTAGTCATTGCACGAGAGTGTGGCAGGTAATAGGGATGCCCAGTCCCGAAATGAAAAAAATGTATATGTTGTTAATAATAAATTCCTTGGAAAGTGTTGGTATGGAAGGCACCCGTGGATACGGCTAGCCCCGGATTGTGTAAGAATGGTGGAAAGGAAATAAACTTTACTTTCTATTTGGGAACCGCCTATGATTTATCTAGCATGGAAAGTATTGGGAATTCTTGGTTGTTTTCGTTGACAGGAAAAGCATGCCTCTCAAAATAATTTTATCTCTCAATTTAAGCTTTGAGCTCTGGCACCTCTACAAATCTCTGCTTCCCTCTGCGAACGGCCAATCTATTTACTTTTATGCAATTTTAATTTTGAGTCTCCATCTTCTCTTATAAAGCACCAACTAGGGAACACTATTGTCATACTTGTGCATTGGATCTAGCTAATATTTTAGTGTGTTTCATGAATGGATCAATGATTGAGCATAATGGGCTAGGGATAACTTTCTTTAGCGTTGATATTTTGAAAGACATGGTTGCTTGTTGATATGCTTGAGGATGTTTTCATGTCAAATTATAGACTATTGCTTTGAATCATTCAAGTCCAAATGTCCATGCTATAAAAGAAAAGATTGTATGATGAATATGATAGGTAGCATTCCACATCAAAAAAGCTATTTTTATCATTTACCTACTTGGGGATGCTTGATACGTCTCCAATGTATCTACAATTTTTTATTGTTCATGCTATTATAGTATCAATCTTGGATGCTTTATATACATTTACAAACAACTTTATATCATTTTTTGGGACTAACCTACCAACTTAGTGCCCAGTGCTAGTTGTTTTATTTGCTTGTTTTTACTTTGCAGAATATCAGTACCAAACAAATTCCAAATGCCACGAAACTTTTTGGAGATTTTTTTCTGGCAATAAGAGACCCTGGAAGCTTCGAGAGGGAACGGTAAGACGAAGCAGTGGCCCAATAGGCACCAGGGCATGCCAGGGGCCTGGGGTCTGCCCTGGTACCTAGCGTGGCCCACAAGCCTCCCTTTGACTTAACTCCGCCTCTATAAATTCCCAAAAATCAGAAAAACTATCGGGGAGTCCACGAAATACTTTTTCCGCCACCGCAAGCCTTTGTACTCGAGACATCCCATCTGGGGACCCTTTCTGACACTCTGCCGGAGGGGGAAACGAACACGGAGGGGTTCTTCATCATCCTTGCTACCCCTCTGATGATGCGTGAGTAGTTTACCACAGACCTACGGGTCCATAGTTAATAGCTAGATGGCTTATTCCCTCTCGATGTTCTTCAATACAATGTTCTCCTTGATGTTCTTGGAGTTTTATCCAATGTAATTCCTTTTTGCAGTGTGTTTGTTGGGATACGGTTAATTATGAGTTTAAGATCAGATCTATCCATTGATATTATTTGGGTATTCTCTCAACTCATTTATGCATGATTATTATAGCCTCATATTTCTTTTCTGGTTTATTGTTTTGGTTTGGCCAACTAGATTGATTTATCTTCCATGGGAAGAGGTGCTTTGTAATGGGTTTGATCTTGCGGTGCTCAATCCCAGTGACTGAAAGGGACATGACATGTATGTATCATTGCTATTAAGGGTAACAAGATGGGGTTTATTCATACATGAGTTTATCTTGTCTACATCATGTCATCTTGCTTAAAGCATTACTCTATTTTTCCATGAGCTTAATACACTAGATGCATGCTGGATGGCGGTCGATGTGTGGAGTAATAGTAGTAGATGCTGAATCATTTCGGTCTACTAATCTTGGATGTGATGCCTATGTATGATCCTTGCCTTGGATATCGTCATAATTATTTGCTATTCTATCAATTGCCCAACAGTAATTTGTTTACCCACTATATGCTATTTTCTCGAGAGAAGCCTCTAGTGAAAACTATGGCTCCCCGGTCTATCTTTTATCATATATTAAAACTAAAAATACCTTGCTGCAATTTTCTTTTATTTCTTTTATTTTGTATTTTTGGTAGATCTATCTATCAAATCCTATACAATTTAATCTTGCTCATAACCGTTGAGGCATTAACAACCCCTCTACGCGTTGGGTTGCAAGTATTTGTTGTTTGTGTGCAAGTGTTGTTTACATAGTGTTGCTTGGTTCTCCTACTGGATTGATAACGTTAGTTTCATAACTAAGGGAAATACTTATCTCCATTGTACTACTTGTATCTCTCCTCTTCGAGGAAATCCCAACGCAGCTCACAAGTAGCAGAGTGGATGAGAGTCAACGGCGCACGCTTGAACTGAAGCACAAAAGGCAGCAGCCCGGCTCACCTGAAGTACGACTTGAAGCGGCGGTCGAATTGCATCTGTCAGACCTTCATGTGACCCCCCATACGCAATGGTGGCAGCATCTCCAAAATTTAGATGAAAATAGTTAGTAACTTACTTTCGCAAAGCCAATTTTTTTGCAAGAATTTGACCATAGTTATTACCACTCCATTCTCGATAAAATGGGTGCGACGACCATTGTCGAATGCAGGGTTACGCATGGTGTTCTTAGTGCAGATATTTGGATCAAGGGTCGTCCTAAAACAATTTCCAATTCAAGTTAATTTTTCGACAACAACATTTATTTATCAACATTCATGTTAAAAGTATATAATCAACTAATATAGTACTAACTAAAGAAAAAAAATATTGATTCAACAACATTCATGCATCGAATATCAACAACATTCATTCATCCAAGGACATTGAAATATGCATATATGCATATGAATCATTTATCAACATTGGAATATCCATCATATTTAAATGTTCTAAATAAATATCTAATCAACATTAGCATAAGCTCTAACCAACATATTTATCCAACATCAATCATATTTTATCAAACATTAATGATTAATTCTAGAAAATCAATAATATGAACTAGGGTTTATCCTCAAACAAGATAGAATCAACAAAACTAGTTACTACAATATGAACTAGGGTTCATCTTCAACACATCCATCATAGCGAACCATTCTAAATAAACCTAGAATCAACAAAAATTAAAACTAAAGATGAACTAGGGTTCATCTTGTGCAAAAAATGCATCAAACCCATAGCTTTTGACTATAACTACTTGGACGGTGATAACCCACAACTATATGGGATCGCAACAGTTTTCAAGGGTAGAGTATTCAACCCAAATTTATAGATTCGACACAAGGGGAGCCAAAGAATGCTTGCAAGTATTAGCAGCTGAGTTGTCAATTCAACCACACCTAGAGATTAATTATCTGCAGCAAAGTGATCAGTAGCAAAGTAGTATGGTAGTTTTGATAGTAGTAGTAGCAGCAATCGTAACAGTAACGGTGATAGCAATAGTTTTGTAGCAAGTGCAATAGTAACAGTAGCAATAGTAACTTAGCAAGAACAATATGTAGTAAAATCGTAGGCATTGGATCGGTAATTTGTTGGATGATATTCATCATGAGACAGTTATAACCTAGGGAGATACGACACTAGTTCAATGTAGGCATGTATTCCGTAAATAGTCATACGTGCTTATGGAAAGAACTTGCATGACATCTTTTGTCCTACCCTCTCGTGGCAGTGGGGTCCTATTGGAAACTAAGGGATATTAAGGCCTCCTTTTAATAGAGAACCGGAACAAAGCATTAACACACGGTGAATACATGAACTCCTCAAACTACGGTCATCACCGGGAGTGGTCTCGACTATTGTCGCTCCGAGGTTGCCGGATCATAACATGTAGTAGGTTACTATAACTTGTAAGATCGGATCCAGAACATGGATATAATGGTGATAACATAAACCATTCAGATCTGGAACTTGACACCCGGGCCCGAAGTGACAAGCATTAAGCATGGCAAAGTCATAGCAACATCAATCTCAGAACATAATGGATACGAGGGATCAGGCCCTAACAAAACTAACTCGATTACATGATGAATCTCATCCAACTCCTCACCGATCAGCAAGCCTACGAAGGAATTACTCACTCCCGGTGAGGAGCATCATGGAATTGGCGATGGAGAAGGGTTGGTGATGACGAAGATCGAAGATCCCCCGCTCCGGAGCCCCAAATGGACTCCAGATCTGGCCTCCCGATGAAGAACAGGAGACGGCGGTGGCTCCATCTCGTGGAACGTGATAATTCTTTCTCCCTTATTTTTTTCTAGAAAAATAGATTTTATCGCGTCTGTTTTAGGGTCTGCGGGGCCACCAGGTGGGGACAACCCACCTGGGTGCGCCTAGAGGGGGCGCCCTAGTGGGTTGTGCCCACCTAGGTGCCCTCCTCCGGTGATTCTTGGCTCCAGAAATACTCTTTTATTATATAAAAAATCCTCGCAAAGTTTCGTTCCATTCCGAGAACTTTTATTTCGCACAAAAACAACACCATGGTAGTTCTACTGAAAGCGGCGTCAGTCCGAGTTAGTGTCATTCAAATCATGCAAATTTGAGTCCAAACAAGAGGAAAAGCATTAGGAAAAGTAGATACGACGGAGACGTATCAACTCCCCCAAGCTTAAACCTGTGCTTGTCCTCAAGCAATTCAGTTGATAAACTGAAAGTAAAAAAGAAACACTTTTACGAACTCTTTTGCTCTTGTTTGCATAAATAATCTTAAACAGCACCCAGGTTTTCAGCCAATATTATAACTAACCATGTCGACGATAACTCTTAAAAATTATATTAACTCATATCAATGACATAATCAGCTAGCGAGCAATAATAAGATATCTCAAGCAACAACACATTATAAAAACAACCATGATATAATATGACAATAGTGGTATCTCGCTAGCCCTTTCTGAGACCGCAAAACATAAATGTAGAGCACCTCCAAAGTTCAAGCAGCGACTAAACATTGTAATTCATGGTAGAAAAGATCCAGTCATGATGCACCCAACATTAGCTACACACAATGCATAAGCATGACAACAATGCTCTCAGGTTCTGGCACTTATTTTAGAAGATGATGAGACAACATAAAATTAAATAGAAAGTCCCTTCGCAAAGGGAAGCAGTGATTTGCAGCGGTGCTAGAGCTCAAGTTTTTAAAACAGAGGTAAATGATATTTTGAGAAATGCACCCTTCTTGTTTACTTTGCGACCATAAGTTATCAATATCTTCCATGCTAAACACATTAGTAGCGGTTCCCAAGCGATAAAGTAAAGGTTATGACTCCGTAGGAGTTTTTGTTTGACCATAAGTTTTCTTTTTGCAGTTTGGGACTGGGAATCCCTATTACTACCCCTTTCTCATGCAATGGAGAGTGAATAAACACTCGTCCTGAGAATAATCCGCTTAGCATGGAAGATACTGACTACCCCCTGTCGTTCTATGAACAACCCAGGCACACAAAAAGGATATTTATTTGAAGTTTTTAGAGATGGCACATGCAAATTTACTTAGGACGACAGGGTAATACCGCATATAGGTAGGTATGGTGGACTCATCTGGAATAACTTGGGTTCAAGGTTTTTGATGTACAAGCAGAATTCCCACTTAGTACATGCGAAGGCTAGCAAATAGGTTGAGAAGCGGCCAGCTAAAGAGCAACAACGGTCATGAACATGCATTATGCATAAGTAACATTGGACACTAGCATGAGTAGGATATGAACACCATGAACATCAATATCATAGAGGCTATGTTGGTTTTGATTCAACTACATGCGTGAACATGTGCCAAGTCAAGGCACTCGAACATTCAGAGGAGGATATCATATCATGATACTACATCACAATCATTTTAATGCAATGTTGTCATCCAAGATAAATCATTATCCACTCCTAGCTACTTATGCATGGCATGAGAAACTATAATCTCTAATTGTCATTGCAAACATGTTTAATCATAATGAGCTGAATCATGGATTCTAGGTTAAACAAATTTACAAAAACAAAACAAGTCGAGTTCATACCCATTTCTCTCTGCCACGGCCAGTTCATCAAATATCGTCATTATTGCCTTTCACTTGCACGACCGAACGATATGAAAATAATAATAGTGCAAGAGTGCCGTGGACTAAGCTGGAATCTGCAAACATTTTATTCAACAGGAGAAGACAAGGTAAAAATGGGCTCTTTGTTAGATCAATAATTATGCAAGTGAGAGCCACTCAACATTTTCATCGTGGTCTTCTCCTCGGTACGACTCAAATAAAAAGAAAAGAAATTCAGGGAAACACACCGAAATATTTTTGAACTTTTTGGTTTTCTTGAACAAGCAAATAAAAGGGAAAAGCAAAAATGAGAAAAACTATTTACACGGGAAAGCTCCCAACAAGCAAAAGAAGAACAAGGAAATCTTTTTGGGTTTTCTTTTTAGTGCTACACCTAACTACTCTAGAAAGAAAAATCAAAAAGAAGCAGGAAATATTTTTGTATTTTCTCAAAGTTTTTCAAACACACAAGAAGAAAGTCAGAAAATAAATTAACATGGATAATACAATGAAAAAGTGTGGACACCGACAACTGGAATGAAATGTGCGAACACGAATGTAATGTCGGTGGAAATACGTACTCCCCCAAGCTTAGGCTTTTGGCCTAACTTGGTAATCAGTAGTCGAAGAAACCATGGGTCCCATGTCGAAATGCTGAGGAGCAGGCACCTGTGGATCCCACTGCTGAGGCTCAGCCTGTGCTGCAGCTAGGTTGTTCCGGTAGGTGACGATGTCCGCAAGGCATAATCCTGTATCCACCCCTTGCAATAGGATCAAACAAAGCAGGTGCAGGCAATGGAATAATATCACAAGTGTTCACACTGAAAACCAGGTTATAAGGAATAGGAATGTTAGGGTAATCGCTTGCAATAAACTGGTGGTGTTCCATGGCCGCCAGATCTAGGTAAACCTTTGGGCAAAGGATAATCATGATGATGTATCTGAATGTTAAAGCGACTAGCCAAGTGACTAGCATAAATACCACCATGTATTTTTCCCTTGTATTTATTAATATGGAGGCGGCGTGCCACAATAGCTCCCAAGCTATAAGTGGTGTCGCCTTGAAGTGCACGGCGTAAAACAGCAAGGTCTGGGGCACTGCGTGCACCCACCTTCTCTCTAGCAAGCAAGCACTTCACAATGAAAACAACAAAATAATGCACGGCAGGAAAATGCAAGCTAGTAGCGGTGACACTTGACACCTCTCTCCCATCCCCTACAGACAGAGTGCGATAAAAGCCTAAGAAGTCTGCAGGCCTAGGCTCTGCTAAACTCCCATCGGAAAGGATCAAACATATGTCACAAAATTCAGTAAACGGTATGTAATGGGGTTCAGCGTATAAATTAAACTGCACTTCAGGGGGATTATTCCTAGGAAGGAAATTAAAACTTTGCAGAAAGGAGTTTGTGAGGAGATGATACTGTTCACATTCAGCTGCGATGAAGTCGGTGAGGCCGGCAATAGCAGCATATTGTGCAAACTCTTGAAGGATTCCGACCCCTTCCATGAACGGGTTATGCGGCCATTTGCACGGCCGTATCTCCGCCATTCTCCGGGTGCGGAGATCACTATCAGATGACTCTCCGATAACTCCCTTGGTGTTCTTCTTGGAAGCAAGCTTCCTAAAGATACTCATCTTTTCCCTATGAACAAAATTCTGAAATTTTTAGTCCACAAAATTTCTCAACAAAACCTTACAAGATTGATAGCAACTACTCATAGGGAAGCATAGAGGCCATAGCAAGCATTCAAACTACTTAAAACTCTAAGAATTCAACATGCAAGATCATCTACAGCAACACCAAGAGTAACTAATTATTCAAAATATAATCCACTAAAGCAAAAACTAATTGGACAAACGAAGGAGTCACATACCAAGCAACAATCCCCCAAAACAGTTTTAGAAATGAAGCTTCGAGCAAAGAGATCGGAATCCACGGGTTTGAGAGCAAGAACACGAGAGAGAGAGAGAGAGAGAGAGAGAGAGAGCAATGGTGATTTTTTTCTGGAGGTAGGTGGTGACGTGGGATGAAGAGATAAGTGAGGGGGCCCATGTGGGGACCACAACCCACCAGGGCGCGCATGGGGGTCCTGGCGCGCCCAGGTGGGCAGGGTTGTGCCCACCTGGTGCACCTCCCTCTGATATTGTTTGCACCAAAAATTCTTAAATATTTAGAAAAAAATCGTATTAAATTTTCAGAGCATTCTGTGAACTTTTATTTTTGGGTCATTTTTTATTGCACGGGAAATTCAGAAAACAAACAAAACATGGCATTTTATTTTATTTAACTAATAAAAACAGAAAACAAAAGGTAGGGACAGAAGGTAGTGGTTACTAAATTCATCATCTTCATACCTCTAAAAATGATCCATTAATAGGGTTGATCAAGTCTTATTAACAACCACTTTCGATTAGCATGAAACCGAAGAACTTTCGTAAATCACTAAGTTACCTCAACGGGGATATGAATGTCCCCAGCAATAAGCATTTCATATTTCTTTTTAACAGTAGGTAGAGATAGTTGAAAACTTCCAATAGTGATTGTCGGAGATTTTTCAATAACATTAATACCATTCACTTGGAATTTTTTCTTCGGGAAGTGAACTGTATGCTCATTACCATTGATATGAAAAGTGACCTTGCTTTTATTGCAATCTATAACAGCCCTGCAGTATTCAAGAAGGGTCTACCAAGGATAATCGACATGTTATCTTCCTCGGGCATCTCAAGTATAACAAAGTCAATCAAAATAGTAACATTAGCAACAACAACGGGCACATCCTCACAAATACCGATAGGTATGGCAGTTGATTTATCAGCCATTTGCAAAGATATTTCAGTAGGTGTGAGTTTATTCAAATCAAGTCTTTTATATAAAGAGAAAGGCATAACACTAACACCAGCTCCCAAATCACATAAAGCAGCTTTCACATAATTTCTTTTGATGGAGCAAGGTATAGTTGGTATTCCCGAATCTCCAAGGTTTTTAGGTACTCCATCTTTAAAAGTATAATTAGCAAGCATGGTGGAGATTTCAGCTTCCAGTATTTTTCTCTTATTGCTGATGATATCTTTCATGTACTTTGCATAAGGAGGCATTTTCAAGATATCAGTCAAGCGAGTACGCAAAAAGACTGGCCTCAGTATTTCAGCAAAGCGTTCAAATTCTTCATCATCTTTCTTTTTAGTTGACTTAGGTGGAAAGGGCATAGGTTTTTGAACCCATCACTACAAAAAAATACACTTCCGTGATGATACGTGTTTGTCACAGTAGGTCACGTTTTCTGTCATGCATGTACATCCATGACAAATTTTTGACAGAATCAAGATAGTCATACCTGTGCTGTCGTAAAAGTGTTCCATGACATTACCAAAATTATCATCATGGAAGTGTCCACTTCCATGACGATAAATCGCGCGTCACAGAAGTGCTTTCATCAAGGGTGACCGGCACGTGGCATCCACCGTAACGGAATGCCGTTAAGCTATCGGGTCTGGTTTTGGATACGATAACCCGTTAACAGCCCCGACCAATGGGGATTTTCCACGTGTAAAATCATCATTGGCTGGAGGAAACACGTGTCGGCTCACCGTTGGGACAGATGTCATCCACTCATTGGACCCAAAGCGCCTATGATACGCCGACACGTGGCACGGCCCAACAGAGGCCCATTCCTATGAAAAGGCCGGCCCGTTTGACTTGGTCAAAAGGTGGCGGGCCGGCCCACGGCAAGCCTGTTAATGGCCTGTTCGGATATAGCCCATTTACAGCCCGCTATCCCAGGGCCCGTTTACGGCCTATCCGAATTAGGCCCAGTAGCGTCATCTGGGCCGTCCAATATAATTCCAGCCTGTTTTAACTTCCGGCCCATGTATGGCCTATGACGTCTTTCGGCCCATATGAGGCCCTTAGTAACCCTCGGCCCCTTAACGGCCCGTGGTAAAATTAGCCCGTAATGAACAGTGTATCACTTTATAACCATTAACGGCCCATTATTCCGTTGGGCCGTTTCCAGCCCATGATATCTTTCGGCCTTCTCAGGGCCCATTTATTCTTGGGCTCATTTCCAGCATTCGGTTACTTACGGCCCGTTACTGTCATTTTCTGCTTGTGGGCCAAATTCAGCCCGTGGTTACAGTCGGCCCGTTTGTGGCCCGTTAATACGTTGGTCCGTTTTCATGTCGAAAAAAACCCGTTGGGCTATTTTCATAGAGTTATCAAATACGGCCAATTAACGGCCCGTTATTGTCCACGAATAGTACGGCCCATGATTGGCAGAATGACGATACGCCCCGTAGAAGGCCCATGGATCCTACGGCCCGTAGAAGGCCCATGGATCCTACGGCCCGTAGAAGGCCCATGGGTCATACGGCCCGCAGGAGGCCCATGGTTACAACAGTCCATGTGTTGCCATGATTATTTTGGCCTAGTTTCCAAAAGTAGGTTATTGTGGCCAATAGAAAAACACAGAAAAAGAACTGCAGTGACTACAAGAAAACAACTAAATAAGACAATAAGGAAATAAATAAGCAAGCAATTAACGCTAGCCTATTACCGCTATTACACATATTACATCCACTGGGCATCAAAGTTCGCCACCAGTGCAAATATAGGGAACAAAGCAGCATATTACATACACTGGCCGTCAAAATTGGCCACCAGTGCAAATAAACGTGGCAGCAAAACAAGAGCATAATTGAAACAACTTCAGAAGAGCTCAAGAAACGTGGTATCCACCATGCTGGCAATAAGCCTAGCAAGCTTATTAGCTTTGTCCTGTTTGGCGCTAAAATCCTCCAACGCTTGCTGTTGCACCAGAAAGTATGCATCTGAATGCTCCAGGGACTTCCGCAGTCCTTCCGCTTCTTGTCGCAGCACAGCTGATCGATGTCTTTCAGCTTGTAGTTGAGACTCAAGAAACCAAACTGATTCAGACAATGAGTTTGAATAGCTTGTGCAAGCGGTAGTGGCCAGTAACTCCAACACTAAACCAAGACAGGACTTTGGGGTTGTCTCACTGTCTTCGAGATAGTCTTCCTTAGTTGTTTTATCAGCTTTGTTGGAGACCAACAAGGATGTGTCACTATCCTGAACCTTATCTGCATTACTTCCTTTACCATTGCTTAATAAGGCACTCTTCCCCAATATTCTGTCAGCATTCTAAAAGAAGAAACAAGCAGACACATAACAGTTTAGAATGTACTAGTATATGAAACTCATTTCGGTGAACCAGTTCATTAGTAAGGTGGACAGGATTAAACTACCAAGTCTTCTATTGCCAAGTACTAGTACATAATAAAAGCATCAAACAAACATATATCTATGTCCTATGGTCACTGCATTGTCTTGCCAAATCAAAATAGAGACATGGTTCAAATCATATCAGTTCAAGACAAAGCAGCAGTGAAAGAATACAAAGCGTGGGAAACTACACGGCACAACAAGATTTCAGATGGGTACCACGGGTCTACATGTACAACAACACTATTGGCTCTGTTGTGATGCTAGTAATGTGCATGATATGAGAAGTCAACTGTATACACAATTGAAATTGAAATCAACATAGCTATTGATAAGAGCAAGCCTGTTAAAGAAACATGCGTGAACATACCTGCTGTGCCATTGAAGTTTCGATTGGATCCTTCAATTTAAAAATAAGTTTGTATTAGTAAATACAGTGATACAAGAGCAAAGCAGTATGCACGATAGCAATCATAGTTAAAAAAGGCGCGCCTAAGCAAGCGCTTAAGCGCACCTAGGCTCTCGGCGTTGGCGAAACACATTGCGCATAACTATGCTTAATCTGGGCATAACTGCGCATAAGCATGCGCTTTGGTCAGTAAAGCGCAAGGCGGTGGCAAAACGCACAATTAACGCCTAGTGCTTTTTTGAACTATGATAGCAATGGAATCTTAAATTAGAACAACTGTTCTTCAGGTTTAGGCACTTGTTCTACATGAACAGAGTACAGTAAGACGCAAGAATATAGTACTTAAAAATAGAAAATGTGCTCATAGACCTTACCACATTCTTGGTTCGGGACCAGTACAGAACAAGGCGTTCCCAGTCATCGTCCAGTAAATGTGTCTCAGGAGAACGTAAGGGAATTTGATGAGTTTCTTTGCCGGTGAAGTACGTTTTCTTCAGGTAATTCCGATACTGCCACCAAGCATTCTTGAAGATAGCAGAGGTATTAGCACAGGTTACCTCATCCTGAGTTTCCAAATCGGTTCTTCTCTATAGAGAAAAATGGGAAAATTTGTTGTATTGTAACCATCATGGAGATAGGATGTTTGGGACAAAGCAAAGTAATTGCCATGAATAACATTACTTACACATAACTCCTGGACAAACACCTGCAACTGGCATTTTCCTTCATCTTCAGTATAATATTTCCAAGATGGGAAGATACGCACATACGATTTAACAACATCAAATGCGATAGATGCTAAACTACGACTAGCTGGTTGTGCTTCCTCCACAGGAATAGGCGTACTAACTGGTGGAGTTGGGGTTCGCCGTGGTAGTACTGGCCCTTTGGGCACTGGAGCTGCCTTACTAACTGCTCTTGTTTGGGAGCTCTGTGGTGGAGATGGTGCTATGTCAACAGGAACTGGGTTACTATCTGCTGGTGTTGGGGTTAGATTGGGTGAAGCTGGTTCTCTGTCCATCGCAGTAGGGGTACAATCTGCGAGAGTTTGGGTTATGTGCGGTAGGGCTGGTTCTCGTGTATGTACAACCAGGGTGCTATCTCCACCAAGAGGTAGCACTGTTTTATTTGAAGACCGTGTTTTTAGTCCGCTAGATGCTGGCATCACCCGCTCCAATTCAAATGGCTGATAAACAGGAAACATAGTTGAATGTACAGACATTGTATGAGAGACAGATGCAATAGATAGTGTGGAAAAAAGAGGGCATGAAATAGTTGACATGTATATTGTTTATCTAAAACGGATAGCATGACATAATTTCACATATATGATGTCTATCTAAACTGGATAGCATAGCATAACATAATTCAAAGATATGATGAATAACTAAACAGGATCGCATGACATAATTCACCTACATGTTATCTAAGTAATCAGGATCGCATCATTTAATTCACATATGTGATTTATATGCTAAACAGAGGGCATTAGATATGATGTCTGAACTAAGAACATGGTGTTGAATATTGTGTATATGATGTCTAATCTATGCAATGCAAAACACCATATGCATGATATGAGCAGTATAACCGTGCCAAGTTAGAGCATACACCTCGGTGGGGGAATAGGACTGGTCATCTGTCTCTGAATCCATCTCTGAGGAGCTATCGGGACCCAACAAGAGATCTGCTTCGACAGGTAGCACTGTCTGCGCTGAAGGCCTTGTTTTCACTCCAGATTTTTCAATCTCCCACCCAAATGGCTGATTCACAAGAAGAGTAGTTTAATGTACAAACATTGTCGACAAATGGAAATGTAATGAAGAAAAGGATGGGCAAGATATCATTCAAATATATGATGCCTGGTTAAACAGGATGACATTGCACATTTCACGTATATTATGGCTGGCTAAAAGACATGAGACTGCACAATTCCCATATATGATATAGAAACAAAACAGGTGGGATTACAGAACTTGTCTAAACTAAGCAGATGACATATATGATGTCAAAAGAAGGCACTGCAAGGCAACATATGCATGATATGACTAACATCATCATGCCAAGGTAGAGCAAACACCTTGGGGGTAAATAGGAGTGGTCAGCGGCGTCTGAATCCGCCTCAGAACAGATATCTTCCTCTAGATTACAATCTAGAGAGGGGTGGGGAGGGTTTGCCATTGAACCCACCATGGAGCGATGTCTGCATGACATTGTATTGCCGCGCAAAACTCTTCTCTTTTTCTCTACATGTTCAGCATGACTGTGTACAATATCTGACATCCATACGAAAAAAATATGGTGAGATTATGTAAGGAGAGCATGCAGAAATTTAGAGTGATGGTAACAACCAGTGGATGGATCCAAAAATAATGATAGCAGGCTGATGATTGCTTTAATTTAATAAAAAGACAGATGATGATTGCTTTACTATTTGTTTCCCACCCAAGATGAACAACATAGGCATACCCTAGGTGAACCAGATATTAGACAGAGATACTATTCATTGCTTCCTCAATATGTGCCCCATAACTAATTTAGAACTCAAGTTTGAACATTAATTTGGACCTGACTTAGAGTCCAAGAGGTGAACAGGACGATAAAGTAGCAGGTAATTTTAAGCAATGCATAACATAAGCAGAAACAAAAGAGTGTGACCTCTCTTGTGGACCCGTGTACTCCTCAGGTTCATCTGCTGAGTCGATGATGGTGATGCCGTTGGGGTGGGTGCCGGCGGCAGGGAAGGAGATCTGAGGCGGTGAAAGATGGTCAGGAGTCGTGATGTCTGGTTTGGTGGATGTTTCTGTCGATGGAGCAGCTCAGTTGAGGTGGACAACGTCGCGGCAGGAGCAGGACAAACCACACAAAGTTCCCTTCGACACCTACCTGTAACTGAAGTAATTCTGTAAGGGCTCATTTGGCTTGCATGATTCTAAAAACGCGGGGATAGGAAAAACACCGGAATAGGATAGGAATGCACATGGTAAACAGAGCATTTGTAAACACATGATTTCTGTCAACTTGAGTGTTTGGTTTACAGGAATTGGAAGAGCAGAGGAATGCAAAGAAACATGAACAAAATAAAGTGAAACCATATGAAAGCGTGTACAGTTAGAATGTTATTCTGCCACTAATGCACTTGGTCTTGTTTTCATGCATAGGATTTTGAAAACTAGGTCCAGGTGGATGTTTTGCTTCATTCCTTTCAACAAAATGCATGAATAATTGAATAGTAGAGTGCCATTGGAAAATTCCCTATTGCTATGTTTTTCCGTTGAACCAAAATAGCCAAAATGGATCGACATGAATGTATAGTGATAAGTGATGCAACAAGTGTACAACCTCTTTGCCGTAGCCGTGTCGACCTCAACATCATTGGGTTGGTCGTTGAAGCAGTTGAGGCAGAGGTGGCTGTCGGAGGTCTGGAGGAAGATCTGAGGAATCTATAGACGGCGTCCAGGGCACTGCTCTGTTGTGATGGATCGTTCTGTCATCGGAGCAGCCCCGGTGAGCCGTAAGACGTCAAGGCTGAAGCAGCACAAGACAGACATCGTCAATCTCAAGTGGGATTCTAATAGCATCTCCAATAGATGATGTAAAATAGATGTAAATTTACATCACCAAAAACCACCTGACTACAATAGATGAGGTAAAAACTGCTGACTCTGAACTTAACTGTCGAAACTGAAATTTACTGTGGAATCTGAATGTTACTGTCGAAACTGAACACAATGGTAGCAGAGAGGCACTTGACATGTAGTTTAGGGAGGACCTGCAGTTCATCTTCAACCTGCACCCCCCTAAGCCGCGAGCCACCACCGGCCGAACCGCCGGCCCCAGTGCCGCCTCACCGCCCCGAAACAACTCCCCACCGCCGGTCCACCGCCGCCCCGGCCAGCCCTATAGGCCCCCCGCCCCCACCCTGAACCCTAAGATAGATAGTGGGGTACCTCTCCGGCGAGCCCCCGTCCCCGCTGCGGGTGGTTCTTCCTTAACTCCGGCGAGCCCCCCCCACCCCCTGAAAATCGACTGACCCAAAAGTCGATTCAGTCGACTGAAGTGTAGCTAAATCAGAGTAGAGCAGCAGCACGAGCGAGGGGGAGAGCAGCAGCAGCAGCGCGAGCGAGCGAGCAACAGCTGGAGCAGCAGCAGCTGGGCGAGCGAGCGATTGAGCGAGAGCCGGAGTAGCAGCAGCGCGAGCAAGCGAGCGAGAGCCGGAGCAGCAGTAGCAGATCCGGCTGGTATGGACGCCGCCACCGAAGGGGCCTCGCACTAGGGGAGAGCTGCCGTGGAGATGTCGCCCGCGGCGCCGGCTTCAAGGTAGCCGCTCCATGGGGGTGCGGGATGGAGCACTGTCGGCGCCGGGAGGTCGAGCTAAGGAGAAGGTGCGATGCGATGAGTGTACAGCCTCTTTGGTGGCGCCGAGTAGGCCTCGGCTTCGTCCGAGGACTCGGTGAGGATGTTGCGGTTCCGGTGGAGCAGGTTAAGGCGGCGCTGTGGGGATGGAGCAGCTGCGATAGACGAGGCGATCGTCGAAGCAGCTCCTTGGAGGTGGAGGATGGGGCGGCTGAACCGGCGGGATGACGAGATGGACGATGGATCCTCATCCGGGGAGGTGGACGAGGGACGTCGAGCTGTTGCGGTGGACGATGTCATCGGGGAAGAGGCTCCGGCTGGGTAGCAGTGAGGTGGCGGACGGAGGAGGGTGGGGTTTCGCGGCTGGAGCGGAGAGGTTATGGCGGCCTGGGATTTCGAATGGCAAAAAGGAGGCCATGGGAGGGGGTGAACCATGACTTAGGGACGCGCTTCTCCAAAATGTAGGGTGTGTTACAAAAGTACCCCGCACCGATTTGAACTAGCGGCCCTTTCGGCTCAGGGATTTCCCGTGTCGGGATCTGGCAGCTGGAGGGAGTTTTCGCGCGCGTTGTAATTTCGGGATAGCAAGGCGCGGGTTGTGAAGGCGCCAGTTTTGGGAACACAATATCTGAATTTTCGGGATATAACAAGGCGCGGGTTGAATTTTAGGGACAAGCCTAACGTGTAATATTGTACTTGTACGTAGTACCAAATCAATTCGCACTTCCCTCAACCAAAAAGAAAACGAAAAAAATAAAACTATTCACACCACACAAAGAGAGAGTCTTGCCCCGTTTTACTATAAAAATGCTATTTAAAGCTACTCATACCAACAATTTAGTGCAATTAAATGCTATTCGGTAGTATGAATCCATGTTATGTCTAATTAAATTTTTTCGCTTGCTGTATAATGCATGTAACCTACTCATACCAACATTTTAGTGCATTCCAAATGTCTACAGTACCGCTGCAATTCGAACTGAATTTGAGTTCGTTTCTCTATTTCAATAACAAATCTACAATCATGATTGTTGCCAACTTCAACCATCATTCGTGTATTACCTTAATAACACACCACATGATTACAACAGAGATAGATATGAACTATGTGTACTACATGAACTCGAATTCTATTTTTTGAATACACTTGATGTTGATTCCAAATAATAGTACATTTGATGTACTAACTATATATTCATAATCTAAACCATGTTCCATACGTGTACACCGTGTTTATCACACATAGTATAGTGCCCCGCCCCCTACATTATGACAAGTATTTAGACCTAAGCTGCAAAAGCCACACATTAGCCCAAATTATGATCAATGTTCTATATGTTATACGTAGTACTAGCAAGATGCCCATGCGTTCCACAGAACATCAACATGATCAAGGGGAGGCCTAATTTGCAAATATGGAGAGGGGTGTGGGTATCTTTTTTCAAAATTGCCATAGTTTCCTTCCTATCCGTCAGATATAAATCGGATGGCCTATATTGCAGGATGGCACCATCATCAACAACTCCGTTTTTTATAAGAGTAGAGATAAAATATATATATGTAGTATAAAATGTTCATAACCACACCATGTGTATCACCGTTATATATATTCACACATGCGTCGGTTTAAAACACTATGATAAATTCTTCAAATATCCGAATTCGCTTTTTATAATGAAGTATGATCTCTATTCGTCTTTTACACCCACACAATCCTCTTATCTTTGTAGCTAGCTAGCACTAACTTTCTCTCGTGCATGCAGACGCCCGCATCCCTCTAACCCTCCCTCACCATTCTCTAGCTCTATCGAGCAAATTCGTCTTTTCACTTTTGGTCGTTCACCCACGGTGTGTGTAGGCCCCCAGCTCCTTCTTTACGGCACACATCGATCGATATGCCTGTCTAGCCAGGTGTGCCTAGCACAAAACACAAGGTTCCCCTCTTCTCTTATCACCGTCCATGCCTCACTCCCACCACTCTTTTCATCGATCTCGTACTCGCACACTTCTCCCCCCTCGATATAGTATGACTCTCGCACCACCTCCTAGATGCATCCCTCTCTCTCTCTATCCTTCTCCCCGTGCCTCATTTGCTTCTAACACACACATGCATGTATACCGATCGATCTCCCAACATATACCTAGGTCGACTTTAACTATTCCCCCCCCCCATCGATCGACGTACCTCATAAGTTATGTCTCTCCTTTCTCTGACAAAGGATGGTTGATCTTCCTATGTAGTTATGTCTGCTTACCACATCCATATCGCCCCCCTCATCATTCGTGCATGCCTCCTAACCCGTCTCTCACACGCACGTGCACAGACAGGCAGCCATCCCCTCTCTTATTGATATTGCAGGCATGCCCTCCGGTTGTCTAGCAAGCCTATCCCACCATTTGTTAGAAGCAACTCCACTACCACCCCCTCCAACACTCTAGCTCTGTCTCTCTCCCAACCTTATTCCTCTCCTACACATATGCATGGATGCCGATCGATCTCCCTTAATACATGAGGTAGATCGATCTCCCTTAATACATGAGGTAGGCCTCTCTCCTCCACACATATACCAGCCATTGTACCTCTATAGTTAATTAGGCCTCCCTCCCCCCCACCACACACCGATAGTCGAGCGTTGTAGGTAGGTTTCCATGCCACAGAGACAAACTGCACCAGTCCCCTCTCACGTTCCAGTAGGCCAGCCACTCTATATCTTTGACGTGGACACACACAAATTCGATGGCACTCTTTATCGATCGCGCGCGTGCACACACACACACACATCATCCCTCTCTTCAATTCTATGGACACCTCAAGCCGATGATACCTCCACTCTCTTCTCGTGGATCGCCCCCTCTATATATGTGATATATCCAGGACTCTATTTCACAC
>NC_057811.1:288121278-288128041 GCF_018294505.1 Triticum aestivum
GAACCCACACACTATATCTCTCTACGTTTGTATCTCTCTCACACAACCCCACGTAGGTGGTGTACGTATACAAGAAGAGAATAGGTGCACCGTGCACGTACTCACGCTTCGTGCCCAGCCACACCCGCGCGGGTACACGGTGGAGCTCATTTCTGTACGAAATGGCAGCCCACGTGCTAATTTGAACGCGTGTAGCGGTTGTTTACCTACGGAGGTCGTGTACCACGCGTGCACGAAACAAAGTTCGACTTGATGCGTTGGCGCGTTATTTTTAAATAAAGTTATATCGCTCAATGGCACGTACACGGAATATAAAACAATTTTTATGGATAAAAAGGTAGTCCGCTCCACTATATACAATGGAGCCTGTCTGCCTGGTTTGTCTCTCTTCAGAGTATCTCACACAAGGCTGCGGTGGCCTCTCTCTCTCTCTCTCTCACCGTTGGTCACTGATTTGGCCGCATCCCGTCCGCCGGCGGAAAGGGAGGACGTGCATCGTTTCTCCGTTCGACGGCGCCGAGGCAGCACGTCCCGATCTGCGGTACACGCCGTTCTCTCTGACCAAGCTCTGGCGTGGTAGGGCCTACGCCACCTGCTCGCTGCCGCAGTATGGGCAAATTCTGCCCGCCGCCGCTCACCTAGTTACATCCCGACGACCTCCAGGTATCCCCTCCGGCCTTGCTCCACTGCCCGTCTTCCCACGCCGCTGCATGTGGATCTTCCATAGTTCTTTGCCCAAAACGTAGCTCGTCCGGCGTACTTTCCATATTGCAATCTCGTCGTCACACCGTTTTAGACAAACACAATCGTGTTGTTATCTTCCCTTAGGACAAGGAATATGCTTATTTTTTGTCGTCGCATGTGTCATCAACTGTTATTGGCCAGTAATTGTTTCCTTTCTACCTCTTTTTTGCAAACAGGGCTATCCATTTCACCTCGTTGCTATTGCGACCTTTTGGTGAACTGCACAAATCACTTTTTTCTTAAGAGTGTTTTGTGCAGTTCTGCCAAAATGTCACACGGGCAACGTCTCTACATTTCATTGCGACTGCACAAAGGGAGATTGGTTTTGCTCTATCCTCCTCATCCAACTCCGAGCCTAATCTTCTCCAACTAGTTAGTCTTAAGAGAGACTGCAAAGGTGACCGGCTTCTATTTGTGTGTTTATTGTTTCATCAGCAGTCCTCTATTATCGTAATCACACTTAATATCTTTGGAACAGGGACGCTCAGCTCTATTTTAGTGGAACTGCACAAAATGATCGGAATGTTGCATGCTCCAGACAGCTACTTTTTTCCCAACATGCCTTGTTGATTTAGACAGAGCTGGGGGGACGTTGCTGCCAATGAAAGCATGGATCAATTTTAATTTAACACCTTCTCACAACTTGGTCTTCAGTTGTGATGTAAATATTAGCTCTGATTAGCAAGGAAGTTAGTTTTTTATTATTTCTGAAAGAGCATCGATGGCAAGACACACGAAACAAAAGCTGAAAGCTCACACCATTGTACAATTTCATGTTGCTCGAAAATTATTTGTATAGTACGTCAATTATGTAAACAAATGCTGGAAGCTTGATAGCATTGCCAGAAGCCTCTTCGGCATCCGGGTCCATGTGCCATGCACAAAATTATACTCCTTCGTTCCTAAATATTTATCTTTTTACAAATTTCAAATGGGCATATTTTAGAGTGTAGATTCACTCATTTTGCTTCGTATGTGTACTCCCTCCGTTCCTAAATATTTGTCTTTCTAGTGATTTCAACAAGTGACTACATACGGAGCAAAATGAGTGAATCTACACTCTAAAATATGTCTATATACATCCGTATGTAGTAGTCCATTCGAATCTCTAAAAAGACAAATATTCGAGTAGTCACTCGTTGAAATCTCTAGAAAGACAAATACTCCGGAGTATATTTAAGAACTGAGGGGGTAGTGCACAGCCGCATGGGAGACTCAGACCGGTCATTGCGCCGCATTAATAGTGAGTAATGAGCAGTCAAATCATAAGCCCCACCTTTCCCACTGTAAGTTGCTCGGAAGAAGCAACCATCAATACGCTCTTCTTCGAATCTGCTCATACTACTCCATCTGTCACTGTTTATAGAGCGCGCTTTGGAAAAAGAGAAAATCTCTGGGACCAAGGCGACTAGCGATCGGCCTGAAAAATAGCATTGGTAGTTATAGCACGGCGTCTATTACTAGAGGAAATAATGCGTACACACATGCATGCAGTGCTTCCACCCCGGGTAGACACATGCATGCACTTACTCCGCTCGGTAGTACTACATCGAGAGAAAATTGCGGTTACCACGCTCTAATTAATTGAGCATTAAACCAAACGCGTCTAAAGTCTCTCTGGTGGTGGAAATGCATTGAGAAAAATGCATCATAATGAAGCGCGCCATGTAAACTGTGACGGAAGGAGGAGTAGTATGAAGGTGCAAAACCAAGTACGCGTATGGCCAGTCGGTCAACGCACCTCCTCTTGGCATATCACTGACATGTGGGACCGGAGTGTGAGCAAACCGATCTCAATTTACGGCAAAATGGCCAACCCGCCGTTCCTTGAGAGAGACGAGGAGCGAGAACACACAGACGGGCTCGCACGGAGGCCAATATATATTCGAGCATGGTTGATCGATATCATCATTACATGTTGGGCTGCCGTTTTCCGCCCTTCTCCGGAATAAATGTGTACTTTATCAAAGATTAAGAAAAATAAGAGTACAGAGGCTCCACCATGCGGTTCTAGTAGTAGTACTACTCGTACTACTAAACCTTGCGCTTGGCTCTTCGCCTCTTCGTGAAG
The DNA here is from genome assembly GCF_018294505.1 of Triticum aestivum. NCBI lineage: Eukaryota > Viridiplantae > Streptophyta > Magnoliopsida > Poales > Poaceae > Triticum > Triticum aestivum. Next base: position 288,124,094 of record NC_057811.1, read on the forward strand.
TCGAACAATGATGGTACTCCGCATGTTCGGTACTACAGTGTATGCCTCTGGCAATCTGACATTGAATAAACTGATGCATGTCCACCGCCTGGGCGAGGGTATGTTGCATTGGTCAAAAGGCGTAAGCGAGCTTCACCTTGTCCTGCAAGCTTCTCCTCGTTCTGCGAGTTGACGGGACACACCAACAAGTAGTGCTAGTACATACTCCCTTCTTTCCGGTTAATATGGCTTAATCTTTTTTGTGGGTAAATGAGAGAGCTTTATGCATATATAAGCATTCTTAGGACGATCAGCCAAGACACTGGTCACTAGGAAGCGAGGCACCCCGCAAAAAAGAAGTAGGAAGCGAGGTGTTTCATCAAGCCAGCTCTCGGCCACATTCAAAGTGCAGCAAGCACGGTTCGCACAAAGATGCGCCGCAAGGTTTGCTGACCTGTTTACATGCTGAATAACAAAAAAAAGAGGAAATATTACCGAGCGCTCCTATTTGTAACAGGATATGAGCCAGAATTAAGCGAGAATTGTGGCGAGTGTTCCATGCAATCAACTTCCATTATCACATGCGAGAACCCTCGAAGAGAACCAAATGTGTTGAAGATTGTTTTATCATATTTTAAAAATATAATAAGAGTGCAGACGCTCCTTCATCCGGTTCCTAGTACTAGTATAGTACCTCTATAGACTATAGTAGTAGTACTAGTAAACTTTGCGCTTGGTTGTTCGCCTCTTCGGGAAGTGCAACAATAATAGTACTAGTATAGTGTATGCTTCTGGCAATCTGACACCAAATTAACTGTTGCACGTCCACCGCCTGAGCGAAGGACAGCTTGCATTAGTCAAAAGTTTCTCCTTGTCCTGCGAGCCACCGCGCGCAAGCTTCTCCCGTCCTGCAAGCTTCTCCTTGTTCGGCAACTTGACGGGACACGGCAAAGTAATGCTAGTCCATACTGCCTCCTCTCCGGTTAATATGGCTTAATTCAAATGAGATAAATACACTGTCTGTCACTGTATATTTGTAAAAATACGGTCAGTTGACTTCATAATACGCTCATTGCGCTCAATATATACATTTTCCGGTGTTTATACGGTCACTAGCTCACCCTGGCTGAGTATGTGTGTGCATGCACGTGTAGGTGGAGCACTTGAGCGTGACCGTGTGTGTTCCGTCGTGTGCTCGGACATGCATGCATTAGGGCATCGCGCGCGTTTTTGCGTCCATGTGTACGTGTGACTGTTGCATACACGTAGGGGGAGTACGTGTAGGGGCCACTAAAGGAGCAGTCAAATCACACAGTAAGTTAGTCGGAAGAAGCAACCATCATTTCACTCTTCAATGACACGTACGCAATATAAATGGTTGATATAGAGAGAAAAAGAAAACCACTATATATACACTAGCAGGAGCCTAAGCTACAAGCCTGCTTGCTTGGGTTGCTCTCTTCACAAGAATAGAACGACGGTGGCCACACCGCTGGTCACATATCCGGCCTGATCCCGCAGCTTGGGGAAGGGAACAATGTTCTGTGTAGACGCGGTCGACATCGACGAGGGAGAAAATCCACAATCGGTGCGTCCCAATCGGGGGTCACCGCGGTATGGGCCGATGTCGCGGCCCAACCGTCCTTCTAGCTACAGCCCGACGTCCCAGGTAGTCCATCTTCCTTTTGGAGCCGTCTTGCTCCACTGCTGTAGCTCCCCACATAGCTCCATCTCCATGTCGATCTTTCTCTACTTCTACCGGCTTCTACTTGTGATGAGTTTATGTCTCATGAACTAGTGCCAGTACAATTATTTTAATCACACTTCTTCAATATCTTTGCCATCAGGGATGCTCAGCTCGATTTTAGTGGAACTGCACACAAGCATTGTATGATCTGAGGGTGCCAGCCGTCTTTCCTTCGACAGGTTCTACCTGGCCAGGAAATTAAATCCTGTTTAGGGTTTAGGGTTTAAGTCGTAGTGACCCCATCAGTAGTTTTTCTTTCGTACACGCTCTCACAACTTTTGTCTTTAGTTGTGAAGTAAATATTGGCTATGATCTGTGAATCATTGAGATGCATCAGCATGCGTGTTAGTTTTCCTTTGTATTTGATGGAATGTTGTAACGGGGCAACCTTGGAGTAGGAATGAAAATGGAGTGGAAAGTTTTCGTTTTTCCGAAGAAAAACGGGAAACGGAGAGAAACCAACGTTTCGTTTCGTTGGATCGCGCCATCGATCAAAACCAACGTTTAAATCATGTCTGTCACGTTCGTGTCTCACCCTCCTCCACGGCTCGACCCCACACGATTGCTCGGCATGCCACTCACCACAAACCGAGTATACGATAACTTTCCCGCCTGCTTGTCGATGGATCGCGCCATGGAGTACTAGTACTACTGGAAGAGATTGACGAGTTGGGGAGGATAGCTAGCTGTAGCACGGACTCCCAAAAACTTTTTACATGCATGTTGTGGCCGGCTATTGCGACCTTTGAACGCGGAGCAGTCGCGTGCACCAGGAAGCGGCGCGGGCGACACTCTCTCGGCCGGCGCGCCGCTTCAATGCCGGCGCCAGTGAGAGGTCGCGTCTGCTCTGGCCGGCCATGAATGCGGCACTGACCGTTTCGGACGGGAAGCACGCGCGGGTGATGAAGAGGGTTCGGGTTGGTCAGGAGCGGCCATGGCAGCGGTCCGGACGCCCGCAAACAAGAGATGTTGTACGTTAATATTGCCGCGTATATAATTAACAACGTAAATAATGTGCCAGTTGGACAAATATGATTGGAGATGGAGATGGAAATGGAATTTTACGTAAACACGGATATGCATAATAGGTAGGTATGGTGGCTGTTTTAAGGAAGGATATGTGGTGGGTTCATGGCACCAGCGGAAGTTGCGGGGTACAAGAGAGGCTAGCAATGGCGGAAAGGTGAGAGTGCGTATAATCCATGGACTCAACATGAGTCATAAAGAACTCACAACTTATTGCAAAAATCTATTTGTCATCGAAACAAAGTACTACACGCATGCTCCTAGGGGGACAGATTGGTAGGAAAAGACCATCGCTCGTCCCCGACCGCCACTCATAAGGAAGACAATCAAAAAACATCTCATGCTCCAACTTCATTACATAACGGTTCACCATACATGCATGCTACGGGACTCACAAACTTAACACAAAAATTTCTCAAATTCACAACTACTTACTAGCATGACTCTAATATCACCATCTTCATATCTCAAAACAATCATAAGGAATCAAACTTCTCCTAGTATTCAATGCAATTTATATGAAAGTTTTATTATATCCCTCTTGGATGCCTATCATATTAGGACTAATTTTATAACCAAAGCAAATTACCATGCTGTTTAGAGACTCTCAGAATAATATAAGTGAAGTGCGAGAGTTCATCAATTTCTATAAAATAAAACCACCGCTGTGCTCTAAAAAGGTATAAGTGAAGCACTAGAGCAAATTTGCCTAGCTCAAAAGATATAAGTGAAGCACATAGAGCATTCTAATAAATCACAATTCATGCGTGTATCTCCCAAAAGGTGTGTACAGTAAGGATTATTGTGGCAAACTAAAAAGCAAAGACTCAAATCATACAAGACGCTCCAAGCAAAACACATATCATGTGGTGAATAAAAATATAGCCTCAAGTAAAGCTACCGATAGACGAAGACGAAAGAGGGGATGCCTTCCCGGGGCATCCCCAAGCTTAGGCTCTTGACATCCTTGAATATTACCTTGGGGTGCCTTGGGCATCCCCAAGTTTAGGCTCTTACCACTCCTCATTCCACAGTCCATCAAATCCTTACCCAAAACTTGAAAACTTCACAACACAAAACTCAACAAAAAATCTCGTAAGCTCCGTTAGTGTAAGAAAATAAATCACCACTTTTGGTTCTGTTGTGAACTCATTCTTTATTTATATTCGTGTAGTATCTACTGTATTCCAACTTTT